>NC_037681.1:106239471-106416366 GCF_003255815.1 Theropithecus gelada
TTTTTTTGAGACGGAGTCTCGCTCTGTCACCCAGGCTGGAGTGCAGTGGCCGGATCTCAGCTCACTGCAAGCTCCTCCTCTCAGGTTCACGCCATTCTCCTGCCTCAGCCTCCCGAGTAGCTGGGACTACAGGCACCCGCCACTTCGCCCGGCTAGTTTTTTGTATTTTTTAGTAGAGACGGGGTTTCACCGTATTAGCCAGGATGGTCTCGATCTCCTGACCTCGTGATCCGCCCGTCTCGGCCTCCCAAAGTGCTGGGATTACAGGCTTGAGCCACCGCGCCCGGCCATCCTTAGCAATTCTTAATACTTCAGAATTAAGGTTGTTATGAGATTTGCTGCTAGGTCTTATTTAATATGTTAATTAAATATTACCATGGTGGAATATTTAAAATATTTTGATAACTGCATCTTACTGTAATTGGTTTCCTTTGCAATACTGTGTATTTAATTTGTGCATGAAGCATCATTCTGAGGAGGCCTCTATGGGGTTCCCTACCCTACTGAGGAGGGGTCTGTGGCACTGACAAGGATAGGGATCCTTGGTTTGCATTTATAGTAACTGTTTCCTGTTCCCAGTCAGTGAATAAATCCTGTAAATGGAGATGACTCTAGATTACAGTCTTGACCATTGCTTGATTTATTAATAAATTTACAGCTCTTCTTTTTGGCTTCTTGAGGCTAAGCCATATGTGTGCATGTGTGTGTGCCAGTGTAGACTAGGGCTTGCCTTCTTTTCAAAGACATCAGAGATTAGGTAGAAGCTTTTGAACAAGCCCAGCCTTAAATCTGCCCTCCAGTCCTGTTGGATCCTTTTTGGGAAAGCTGGTTCCTGTCCCTGGCCAGTCAGTCTCAAGTGAGTGGGGCTGAGAGGAGCTGTGGGCAAAATAACCGCCCATCCCTCCAGAGTTACATGCCCTGAGACATGACCTTCTGGGTCACTCTGGAAATGTGCAAACCCTGTTCCAGTGCCCAAGTGGCCTGTGTTGGAGACGCTGAGGCTGGTTGGCTGACAACGCTAAAGCTGGGATTGGAAGATCTGTTTGGGACAGCCTGGAAAAACATGTATGGTGCCAGATCATGGGCCCTGGTTGATGTGAAAATAAAATCTGATATAGATCTAGGTTTATGAAACTTGGTTTGTTTTTTGTTTTAATTCTTATTTTTAAATAATGATAGACTTAGGTAGTTGCAAAAATAGGACATAAGATTGGGGAGAACTCCTTCCTCCAGCTTCCCCAGTGGTGTCATCTTATGTAGCTGAAGTTCAATATCAAAACTAGAACATCGCCACTGGCACATTACTGTTAACTAGACTACAGACTTTCAGTCCTCACCATTCTTCATGTTTTCTCTCTGTGTGTGTGTGTGTGTGTGTGTAGTTTGCGTGGACAGGTCTATGCAGTTTTATCCCATGTATACATTTGTGTAACTAACACCACAATCAGATACAGAGCTGTTTTATGGAACATATTTTAAAACCTGATCGGGAATGATCGGGAACCAAATGGCAATGAGTTTGCATCAGTTCTGTTTAGCCTCAGGTCACAGTGGTGGTTGTAACATCTGCCTCCTAGGCCGGGCGCGGTGGCTCAAGCCTGTAATCCCAGCACTTTGGGAGGCCGAGGCGGGTGGATCACGAGGTCAGGAGATCGAGACTATCCTGGCTAACATGGTGAAACCCCGTCTCTACTAAAAATACAAAAAACTAGCCGGGCGTGGTGGCGGGCGCCTGTAGTCCCAGCTACTCGGAGGCTGAGGCAGGAGAATGGCCTGAACCTGGGAGGCGGAGCTTGCAGTGAGCCGAGATCGCACCACTGCACTCCAGCCTGGGTGACACAGCGCGAGACTCCGTCTCAAAAAAAAAAAAACAAAAAAACATCTGCCTCCTGAGTCACCTGTCTGGTCAGCCTTGGGGCTGGAGGTAGTGATTTGACAGTAGGGCTGAGCCCCAGAGCATTTGGAGTCTAGTGCTAGGTGGGCTATTTACAGGGCTCAGCCTGGATCTGGAGCACTGCAGCAGGAGTCTTGGGTGCCAGTGGCCTCTTGCTTCACAGGCACAAGCACTCTGGGGTTAGACCTTGGGAGCAGAGTCTGTTTCTCTGGGCTGGAGAGCAGGAATAATGTGAGTGAGGGACAGGGCACAAGGGTACCAGCTGGGTTCTCAAAGATTCAGAGAAGAGCTCCAGGCCTCATAGGCAATGAGGGGACAGGTCGGGAATAAATAGAGATGCCCTGACTAGACATGGGAGGCGTGGTAAGGGTTGTAGGGTAAAGTCGTAGCCTGGTGGGCATGAGAGTATCCAGGAGCCCTGCCCCATCCTTCCCATGCACACTGGAACTGACTCTGCTGAGTACAGTCAGATCAGACACCACTGCTGGGCATGGCTTCCTGCAGCCTATAATGTGAGATCTGATTACCACAGTAGATGGGAAGGCATTTGATACAAATCCCAGAGCACACTCAAAACTAAGGTGGTGGTTTTGTCTCAAAGCCGCTCATGTGTCAATTGTCTCTTTAGCACCTCTCAGTTAACCAGGACATCTGATTAAGTGGAAAGCTACATTCTCCAACCACAAAGGATAACAGTGTTCATACTGTGTCTGGGTTTTATGGTTTTAGATATCTGGCAATGCTAGTGCATGTATTTCTATTTTTATTTTTTGTTTGTTGTTTTTTCCAGTTTCCTTGGTTGAAGTTTTCAGCTAGGTACTTACCTTCATAGTCGGAGATAATGCCTGTTCTACACCTGCAAGTGTCATTCTCCTGCCCCACCTTTTCTCCTGGCCGATTCCAGCAATGTGGGACTGCCTGGGGGGTAAGGGGCTAGCACATGGCACAAAACCAGCTCCCAAGAGCAAGTAGTTGGGTACAACCACTACAGAAAACAGTATGGAGGTTCCTCAAAAAACAAAAAATTAATTAAAATTTAAAGAATTATATGATTGTACAATCTCATTACTGGGTATATATCCAAAAAAATTGTGAAATCACTGTGAAAGAGACCATCTGTACCCCCACGTTCACTGCAGCACTATTCTCAATAGCCAAGTTACAGAAACAACCTGAGTGTCCATCGACAGATGGATGGCTAAAGGAAATGTGGGCTCTGCACACAATGAAATATCATTCAGCTTTTTAAAATAAGGAGCCGGGCACGGTGGTTCATGCCTGTATTCCCCAGCACTTTGGGAGGCTGAGGCAGGCAGATCACTTGAACCCAGAAGTTCGTGACCAGCCTGGCCAACACAGTGAGACCCCGTGTCTAAGAAAAATACAAAAATAAGCTGAGCATGGTGGCACGCGTCCGTAGTTCCAGCTACTCAGGAGACTAAGATGGGAGGATCACTTGAGCCCAGGAGTTCGAGGCTGCAGTGAGCTGAGATCCTGCCACTGTACTCCAGGTTGGGTGACAGAACAAGACCCTGTTTCAAAAAAATAAATAAGGAGAAGGAAATCCTGCTGTTTGTGACAACAAATGGATGGACCTGGAGGACATTATGCTAAGTGAAATAAACTAGTCACAGGACAAATACTATATGATTCTACTTATACGTGGAATTGAAAATAGTCAAACTTAATAGAACGTTGGTTGCCAGGGAATGGGGGAAGAAGGAAATGTGTTGTTCAGTGGGTATAAAGTTACAGATAGGTCTACAGCTTCGCTGTACAACATAGTGCCTCTAGTTTAGAGTTGGGCACTTACAATTTTATTAAGAGGGTAGATCTCATGTTAAGTGTTCTTACCAAACACACACACACACACACACACACACACACACACGCAAAAGGACACATGGAAGCTTTTGGAGGTGATGATGTGTTTATTACCCCTGACATGGTGATGGTATCATGGCTGTATGCATATGTTCAAACTCATGAAATTATCTATATTAAATATGTGCAGTTTTTTGGTATACCAATCCTATCTCAACAAAACCGTAAAAAAAAAAAAACAAAAAAAAAAACAAAGAGTAAGTGTGGGAACAGTGAAGATGGAGAAGGAGGGGTAGGGGTGGTTTAACCAGGCAGGCCCCACACTGTCCCTGAGGGGGATATCCCAGGTGGTGTGGGGGTGTCGGAGAGCTGGGGAGCTGGGTGCTGCCGAGTCTGAGCACCATCCACTGCCTGGTAGAGCTGCGTGGACCGAACCTGGGAGCTGCAGCCCCAGGCAGGCTCTCAGAGGAGGGCCACAGGTCCATCTCCATCTGTAAATACAATACAACTTTTTTTTTTTTTTTTTTTTTTTTTGAGACAGAGCCTCACTCTGTCATCCAGGTTGGCGTGCAGTGGCGCGATCTTGGCTAACTGTAACCTCCGCCTCCTGGGTTCAAGTGATTCTCCTGCCTCAGCCTCCTGCGTAGCTGGGACTACAGGCGCCCACTACCACGCCCTGATAATTTTTGTATTTTTAGTAGGGACAGAGTTTCACCATGTTGGTCAGGCTGGTCTCAAACTAATGACCTCAAGTGATCCACCCACCTCGGCCTTCCAAAGTGCAGGGATTACAGGTGTGAGCCATTGCACCCAGGCTAAATATGATTTTTGAAACTAAACTTGTGTCAGGAGGACAGGGTTGCTGCAATCCCAGGACAGAATAAATCTGATTGAGAACCTCCTGCCTCTATTTCCTCCATTCAACTTCCCTTGCCCATTAGTATCAGTTTCATCTTCCAAAAACACCATCATTTCATAACTTCATTTCTAGGAAAGCCACAATTGCTGCTTTTCACTTCACACACCAAGTCTAAACTTCCCTGTGTAACTCTCAAAGCTTTCCCGGTCTGATCTCACTGTGTCAGGTCAGCCTTCCTTCTTAGCAGTCCTTCATTCAGCAGTCTTTGAACCTTCCCCACTGAATACACCTAGTGCGCTTCTACCTCCTTCCAGACTCTACCCCGCAGCATGCTGGCCTATCAACATTGGCTTTGATGACCTGACCTGAGCTCCAGAGTAGCCTGCTGTCCGCAGTTTCTTTTGTTTGTTTGTTTGTTTGTTTTAATGAGATGGAGTTTTGCTCTGTTGCCCAGGCTGGAGTACAGTGGTGCAATCATAGCTCACTGCAACCTCAAACTCCTGGGCTCAAGTGATCCTCCCATCTCAGCCTCCCAAAGTGCATATTTTCTCATATGTACCTCACAATGGAACACAATTGCCTTATTATAGGATGTATTGTCTTATAACTGCTACATGTAATTTATCTATGTGTGATTAGTGAACAAGATGAAGCATATTGTGTTGGTCCCTAATTGTTTCAGTGCAGAGGCCTTGTCTCCCTAGCCAAGGGGAGGGGAAGGACTTTTAACCAAGGCTGCATTTTTTGGTCCGCCTTGGGCACCTGTGCTGCCATGTACCTGCATCTGTGCTGGCTGGGTGACAGTACAACCAGCTCCCATGATGCAGGGCCACACAGCCCAGGTCTGCGTTCTTCCTTAGCAGACTCTTCCAGCACAGACTGGAATTTATAGTTACGGTAGTCATTAGCCTGGAATGCAAGGGGCTGGCAATCAGGATTGTGTAAGCTAATGTTTAGGTTTTACTTGGGCACAAGATAGTTAAACTCATTTTGAGATAACTGTGAAAGATCCAAATTGAAAAAGAAGAGCCAACAATACTTTCTTGTTACTAAAAGTTGATATCGCATAAACCTGCTTTCTGCAAACTTGGATCTAGAGCATGACAAGATAGCCTTGAAAGATGAATATTTCAGAAAGAGGAGGATGAGATCCCAAGGGCCAGCAGTGTGCTCACTCTCTGGAATAGCTCCTGCAGCCCAGTGAGTAGAGTTGTGTACCCTGCCTTCCCTTCATTGTGGGGACTGGAGCTGACTTCGCTCTGCTGGGTCATCTTGGGGTGGGGGAGAGACTGTATCTTCCTTAGGTGGATTTCATTTTCAGAAGCATCAAGCCTGGCATTTTCAACGAATGAGCAATCTTTGACTGTAAAATCAAGTCAATTTTGGAGGAATAAAAGTCATACATATTCATCAAAAGGAAATTGAGCAATATAGAAAATTGAGATATAAAAAAATTTAAGGAGCAAATAGCTATGCTCAGGGTTTGGAGTGCCAAATCATGGGTTTGTTCCTGGTGCCATGCCACTGTGTTCTAAAACAAGCCAGAGCCTCCAATGATAATCAGTAGCTCTTCCTTGGTTCCTTTTGCCACTGCCTTCCTGCTGTTATCCAAAGACTTCTTCCCTTATTGTAAAGGGAGAGGGTTCTCTCTGATTCTTCTTCCTCTCTCTCTCTCTCTCTCTCTCGCTCTCTCTTGCTCTCTCTTTCTCTCTCTCTGCTAATTGGAGAAACTTCTGTTTCATAAAGATCTTAGTACCCAGACATCCCAGGAAAGAAAAATGGTGCCCAGGAAACCCACTCAGAGTGGAGTTTTGAAAGTGAGTTTTTCCTGTCTGCCCAGGAAGCCAGCACATAGTAGGTGTGATGTAGTCTCCCTTGCTGCAGCCACTCCCCGACTGGAACCACAACAGGAGGACAACAGGTGGGCTGTGGACAAAAGAATTTCCTTGGATTTTCATGCCTAGGTACATCTTGGAAAATGCACATCTTGAAATTAGTTCTGTAGCCACTTGTCAAAGGAATAATGAGGCTGTTGGTTTTTTAGACTGGGAAGGTGCCTGTTCTCATGCTGCTAATAAAGACATACCTGAGACTGGGTAATTTATAAAGAAAAAAGGGTTAATGAACTCACAGTTCCACGTGGCTGGGGAGGCCTCAAAGCCATAGCAGAAGGCAAAGGAGAAGCAGAGGCACGTCTTACATGGTGGCAGGCAAGAGGTCATGTGCAGGGAAACTCCACTTTATAAAACCGTCAGATCTTGTGAGACTTATTCACTATCACAAGGACAGCACAGGAAAGACCTGCCATCATGATTCAGTTACCTCCCACCGGCTCCCTTCCATGACTCGTGGGAATTATGCGAGCTACAATTTGAGATTTAGGTGGGGTCAGAGCCAAACCATATCAGAAGGATTATGTCAGAATGATTTGGGGGTGCCGTTTTAAAATGCACATCCTGGGCTTCACCCCTGTAATTTCTGCTCCAGATAGGACAGGAGTGGGAATCCACAAGAACTTCTAGGGTAATTCTGACCACAGCCAGGCTTGAGAGCTTTGTGGTGTGTACTGCTAGTCACACGACTGGGCAGTAGACATGAATGAGATGATCTGCCTTTGTCAGAGACCTTCAGAGCTTCTGTTGTGGGTAAATATTGGGAAGGCCAGGGCTCTTCATAGGGTTCATATGAAATAGCCATTTTTATGAGTCTGAAATAGTCGATGGTTAGCAATTCTATGCAGTTTGACTGATAGACCCTGGAAGTGAGGCTGGCTGGGCCTGGAGTTGACCATCTCCTGCCTGGTAGCTTTGCAGCCTTGGCCAAATAATTTGGACTCTCCAAGCCTCCATCTTGCATCTCCAGAATAGGGATTATGACATCTCCTTTGCCAGATTCTTGTAAAGTGTAGAGTTTACCATGTACATGTCAAGTGTCCCTAGTACCTCAGTAGCTACTGTTTTTATCCTATTGGGATAAGCATTCCCATCTCCCCCTACCGCATACTGCCCGAAACACATCCCAGGTTACTGCCTGAGTCCTCGTGGACCTTGAGGAGACCAGTTTCTCAGTCTTCACTGCTCCTCGGTGTTCTCCCACACCGCCCAATGAGATGGGCAGTGTCCTCCCCGAGGCCTGTTGGAAATGTCTCCTTGACATTGCCTCCAGAAGGCCCTGATTGCGGCCACTTGTCCACCAGGGGAGCCCCGCGGTGCTTCCCACCTCACATCACACTCAGCCATGTCCAGCTTGGTATATCAACAAGCATCAGACAATGATGTTAGGGCCATGGGGTGTCATTGAGGTGATGGTCGGTCCTCCTCTCCCTCAGAGAGAAGGCAGAGTTCTTCCCACTGAGCTGACCTCCCCGGGGCTCCTCTGGCTGCCACCCCCACACCAACTTTGTTTGATCCATACTTCTTATTCCCAGACCCACTTGGCACACTCTTGTCGTATGGCCTTTCACTTGTTCTGTGTGTCCTTCACCTAGAACATTCTTGTTTGTTTGTTTGAGACAAAGTCTTGTTCTGTTGCCCAGGCTGGAGTGCAGTGGCGCGATCTCGGTTCACGGCAACCTCCACCTCCTGGGTTCAAGCAATTCTCCTGCCTTAGCCTCCTAAGTAGCCTCACAGCTAATTTTGTATTTTTAGTAGAGACGGCCTTTCACTATGTTGGTCATGCTGGTCTCTCCTGACCTCAGGTGATCTGCCTGCCTCGGCCTCCCAAAGTGCTGGATTATAGGCATAAGCCACCGCACCTGGCCACCTAGAACGTTCTTTATCCTTCCCCATAACTGCAGGCTTGCTCCCCACTCCTTCCCTCCTTTAGTTTAACTGTCACCTCCTTGGTGAGGCTTCCCCTGACCACCCTATTTATAATTGCAGCGTCTGCCCCACCCCCAGCCCTCTTCACCCCTCTCCCGGATTGATTTGACTCCAGAGCACTCCCGCCATCATTGGTCATTGCCCGTCTCCACTCACTACCACGGCAGCGCCACAAGGGCTTGTTCACTGCTCTACCCCAGCACCCAGACAGTGCCAGCACACTGGAGGTGCCCAAGAAACATTTTAAAAAGAATAAATAAATGAGTGGTAGCAGTATTTTAAAATACCGAAATTTGCCTCCTTTGCTGCACACACCTTATTTCCTGAGAAAAGTTAAACTTGCCAAATAAATCTTCCTTTCAAAAGGAAAATGAAGATAACAAGCTTGTCTTCTCCCCACCTTTTTCTGCTCTGTCTCAGCAGAGGGGCCTCATGGTGTGACTGATTGAAACTATTCATTCTGAGCATTGGCACAAGCACAGACCTGCCCTTGCACAGTTGAGCCACAGGGGTGTTGGAGGAGCAGGGGAGTGGGTACGGCGGGGGCGGGGGGCTCCAAACAGCAGGTAAGTGTTGGCCCACATCCTGACATGGAGCACTGGAGACAGGCAGGAGGTGGAGAAACAAAAACAGCACCGTGGGGGGAGATACAGAAGCACTCTGCGGGGAGGAGGGGCACGAGATTTTGATCACAGCACAGGGTACCTATTGATTGAATTATTAATAAAGATTAAATTGAATCACACATATCCTATATATGAAGGCAGGGGAATCGCATATACATTCATGCCAGTTTTTGTTTTTCAAGAGACGGCGATCTCGAACTTCCTAAACTCAAGGGGTCCTCTGGCCTCAGCCTCCTGAGTAGTTGGAACTATACGCACGTACCACGGTGCCTGGTTTAAGCCAGTTTTTAAACAACTTTACTGAGATTTGCATTCCATAGAATTCATTCTTTTTTTTCCTTTTTTCCTTTTTTTTTTTGAGATGGAGTCTCTCTCTTGTCGCTTAGGCTAGAGTGCAATGGCGCAATCTCGGCTCACTGCAACCTCCGCCTCCTGGGTTCAAGTGATTCTCCTGCCTCAGCCTCCTGAGTAGCTGGGATTACACCACCATGCCTGGCTAATTTTTGTATTTTTAGTAGAGACAAGATTTCACCATGTTGGTCAGGCTGGTCTCGAACTCCTGACCTTGTGATCCGCCCACCTCAGCCTCTCAAAGTGCTGGGATTATAGGCGTGAGCCACCACGCCTGACCAGAATTCATTCTTATAAAGTGTACAATTCAGCGTTTTTCAGTATATTCACAGGATTGTGCAACCATCACGACTATCTAAATTTAAAATATTTTCATTACTGCATTAGCAGTCACTTTGTTCTCTTCTCCCCCAACCTTTGGCAGCCACTGGCCTTCTATTTCTATGTTCTGGACCTGTCGCATAAAGGGAATCATACAGTGTGTGGTCTTTGTGATTGGTGTCTTTCACTTAGCCTAGTGTTTTCAAGGTTCCTCTGTGTCATGGTGTGTATCAGCACTTCCTCCCTTTTTGTTCCCAAATACCGTACTGCATTATATGGATATACCACATTTTGTTTATCCATTCATCATTTTGGTTCGTTCTACTTCGTGGCTACCACTGAGTCATTGGAAATGTGACGCAAGGCTCAAGGCTAATGGGGTTTCCTCGCTTCCAAAAAAGAGGTGATGTTGCCCACCTGGCAGGTGGGTATGAGGCTCAGCAATGGTACATGCATCTCATTTAGCTGGTCACTGTCAACTCCAAAAATGGGCCTTCCCCATTTCTGTGGCTGTTCTGTGCTGGTGTGCAATGTGTAAGATGGTCAGTGTTCCTGTGTCTGAACTCATTATCCTAGCACCTGAGACCCTCCTCATGGGGTCCCCCTGACTCCACCCGACAACCATCATTTCTCTTCAGTTTTCATTCCTGCCCAACTGGTTTCTTCGCAATCTATGCCCAGGGCCTCCAGCTTTCTCACCCTTGGGCCCTGCTGGGGCATCCAGCCTCTGCTCTTACATCCTCGGGTCACTGCAGGTCTCTGCCTGACCCTACCTTTCTTCCTCCGGACCTCATATTAGACCAGCTCCTCAGGCCTTTGTGGACATGACTGTCTCAAAGTGTTACTATGTATGGTTTTTTGTTTATGTGTGTGATTTTGTGTCATTGATATCGTTGATTCACCTTATGGCCTCAACCAAACCCTCACTATAACATGGCACAGGCAGTGCCATGTGACATCGTCGTCCCCAGCCCGCCCGGCGCAGCTCACAGTGGGCTCTCTGTGAGTGCTGGCTGGCTCAGTGTCTGGGAGTTGTGAGCCCTTTGCCATGTAACTGGAGAGGGTGGAAGTGTGAATGGAGACACCTGCTCAGTTGTACAATGTTCTTTGGACAGGGGATCAGGTTTAAATCAGTTTGAAGCCTGCTTTACCACCTCCTGCCCCCACAATTGTTATTTCCTGAAAGCATATGGATGGCTGAGCTAGCTGAAAAATTACCCGAATTTTGATAAAAATTTGAACCATGGATTTCCTTTCTGACCATGCCTAGCTGTGTAAATTCCACAGGATAGTAATAGGTGCCCAGCCACCATCCAGCAAGACCTCTGATAAGGTCCATGCGGTGGGGCACCGGGGCAAGTGCTTCCCCTCCCTCCTGGTCATAGGCTTGAGCATGGGTAGCCAGGATGGGGGGTGGGTGCAACTTGAGATAAGCAAATCGACAACAATGAGGTACGCCCTGCCTGGCTCTTTGTCCTCTTGTCAGCTTGTGATTTCCCGATGGATCAGGTAATCCCCAGTAGCAGATAACTCGGTTGAATTTTTTCACTGCCTCTCTGTTATCTGTATTCATTGTCTGCCTACATAGTAGTGAACAGAGAAAAAAAGAACATTAAAATAGGAAGCTGGGAATGGCAGGAAGAGGGACTGTAGGCCTGGTAAACAAAAGTTGGCTGTAACATGAGCCAGGATATGGAAGCGTGACCAATACTTTGGACTCTCTCAGTGCTGGCCCTCAGCGGTTCCTGGCTCTCTTCCCTCTTTCGCTGTCACCAGCCATGTTTAGGTCAGTCTTTGTTTTTGGCTGTTGTTCCTGAAGGCACATTTATCAGCTGGATCTCTTAAAATCAGGGTTAGGGATTGGAAGTCTAGCTGGGACAATTCCTGTGAAGACAGACTTCCCTCTGATGAAATATTTACTAGCTTTTGTAGGAAGCCATCTCCTTCTCTTTGCTGTGATAAGAGGTGCTCCCCACCTTTCTGCCTCATGGCAAGGGTTGAAAATGATGGTATTTGTAGGGCATACTGGAGTGAGCCAACAGGCTGGAGGCAGCCAACCCTGGGCATGCAAAGAAGCACCGATTGGAAGCTCTGGTGTAGCTCTCGTGCAGCAGCAGTCCAGGCCCTGGGACATCTGAGTTTGAGGCATCAATCCTCCGCTGACTGACCACATGTTTACCCTGCAGCCTGTTGTGGTATGAAATGAGATCTGGAGCACCTGAGCTCACCAGTGTCTGCAGGTAGATGATTATTTAATACCTTCTTCCCATACATCTTCATGGTCAGGAGACTGGACCTTGGCAATTCTGTTGTTAGACAGCTCCACTTGTAGGAAATTTCTCCCTTATATTTAGCTGTTGTTTTCTCCTCCATTCCACTGTCTGGAGTCCCCATGGCAAGTTCACATCCTCTTTCATGTCCCTTGCTCCAAACGCTTTGGTGTCTCCAGGTAAGTAGTTCTCACTTGGACTATGACCCTCTCATCCTTCATTATCCTAGAAAAATAATGCTTTTCTGAAAGTTGTATATTCCATGGGAAAATCAGTAGATTTTGGAAGCCTGCCATCTTAGTCCGTTCTGGCTGCTATAACAAAGTGCCGGCCAGGCGCAGTGGTTCACGCCTGTAATCCCAGGACTTCGGGAGGCCGAGGCAGGCAGATCAGTTGAAGTCAGGAGTTCAAAACCAGCCTGGCCAACATGGTGAAACCTCGTCTCTACTAAAAATACAAAAATTAGCCAGGTGTGGTGGCGGGCACCTGTAATCCAAGTTACTCAGGAGACTGAGGCAGGAGAATCGCTTAAACCCAGGTGGTGAAGGTTTCAGTGAGCTGAGGTCACACCACTGTACTCCAGCCTGGGTGACAGAGCGAGACTCTGTCTCAAAAAAAACAAAAGCAAAAACAAAAACAAAAACACAACCACAAAGTGCCAGAGGGTGGGTGGACTATATAAATTGCAGACTTTTATTCTCATAGTTTGGGAGGATAGAGGGTGAGATCAGGGTGCTGGCATGGTCGGGGTTTGGTGAGGGCCCTCTTCCAAGTTGCAGACTGCTGACTTCTTGCTTTCCTCATACAGTGGAAAGAGAACAAGCCAGCTCTCTGGCCTCTTCTTATAACCTCTTCTTATAAGGGCACTAATCCCATTCATCACGGCTCCACCCTCATGACCTAATTACCCCCAAAGGCCCCCCCTCCAAATACCATCACATTGGGGATTGGATTTCAACATAGGAATTTGGTGGCAGGGGTGTGGGGCACAAACCCCTTATATATTTGCCATATGTTTTTAAAAAATTTTTAAGTATAAAGGCAACATCCACCACATTATATAAAAAAGAGACCTGGTGTGGTGGCTCATGCCTGTATTCCCAGCACTTTGGGAGGTCGAGGAAGAAGGATCACTTATGCCCAGGAGTTTGAAAATGGCCTGGGCAAGAAAACAAGACCCCAGCTCTACAAAAAAATAATAAAAAACTAGCCAGGTGTGGTGGTGCATGTCTGCAGTCCCAGCTACTCGGGAGTCTGAGGCAGAAGGATTGCTTGAGCCCAGGAGTTTGAGGCAGCAGTGAGCCATGATTGCGCCACTGCACTCCAGCCTGGGCAACAGAGCGATACCCTGTCTCTAAAAAATAAAGAAATGAAAAAAGGGAAAAGACGATTATAACCCTACCATCTAACCTGTTTTCATTTGAGTCTTATCTTTGTCTTTATTCTGATGAATTCATATTATATATAGTTATAATCAGAGCATATGTATACCGTTTTGGTGGTTTTTTCATTTCACTATATAATAATTTCCCTCAATGTTCTAGGCATTGTAAGGTGAAGACAACAGAACACAGATATCATGTAGCTGCAGTAAGCATTGGGATGGCTGCACACCATTCTGTGGAACGGATATAGAGTCATTTGTTAACCAGTGATACTGACAAGAGAGCAAGCAGATCAGTGAAGACAGGAGCAGGGCCCCCAACCCCTAGAAAAAGCAGGGACCTTGCCAGGTGAGGAAAAAAATGGTGTGAGGTAGGGCTACACTACGCTCTCAGAGATGTTTCCATGGACAGTAAGCTGTTTAGAGGGGAAAGGAATAAGCTTTTGAGCCATTTGAATTATTTAGAGGAAAAAAACATAGTGCCTTTCTTACATGCTTTTCAGAATTTCCTGTGTTTTCACCTGTCATTTGCTGGTTACTGTTTGGGCTTCCTTTCTTGGTTGTAAACACAGTTTGTTTTGTTTAGCCATTTCCTTCCCCCTCGAATACCAACACTGATCGATTCAGTCTTCGCCTGAGTCATACATGGTTCATGTATCTCTTTCCTTTTATCTATCTCCCCTTAATTCACGCTATTTACTGAACTCCTCCTGTGCACCCAAGGCTCCAGAAGGAGCTGGAAAAGGGGCAGGGTGGCAGGGGTGGGAAGGGGACAACTGTGTGGAAAGTCAGCAGGGCTGGAATCCTGGCATCTAGGCCCTTTCACGCTCCTGCTCAGAGGGCTCACTCTCTCCAGGCCAGGAATGCTGATATTTAATGAGCACTTACTAGATGGTTATTTGTCCATTTTATAGACAGGGAAATTGAGGCCTGCCAGTGTTAACTGACCTTTCTAAGGCCTGGAATCTGAAGTTGGTGCAGCTTCACTGAAGCCCTGGCTTAGCCATGGTTGCCACCCATCCTATCTGAGCTTTGAGAACCATGGAGACAAGACAGGCAGGGCTGTGTTTTTAGACACTCTTGTCTTGGGTGTCTCAAGGTAGGGGTCACTTTGGAGCCTCAGCCAACCCTACTGTGATTGGATCTTCTGCCTATGGCCTGTTTCAAGGGGAAGTGGAGTTTGGGGAGACAGTCAAGAGGATGGATAGAAGAAAGGGGCTGGTTAACCTGAGAGGAGAGAAAGTAACCGCCCATCAGAGTCTGGGGCTGATAAGGGAGGGCTCCTGGAAGACAGAGCTGATGCTTCTCTCCACCTCTGAGCTGCTTTCCCTCCAGAACCACTGGCTTCTGCAGGCGTTGTCTTTTGCTCCTTAACAGCAAAAAGAGACTAATTGCCTTTATTGCCATGTTAAAATCAATAGAGCCACTCACCCTGAATTCAAAATAATACTGACCTAGGGAATTAAATTGGGACCACCTGTGGTTTGTTTCCTACTAGAACAGTTTCTTGTTTCCCTTGGAATGAAACACAGCCCGAGTCCTGGAGGAATAGTTCTCAAATGCACCCGGATCACCTGGAGAGCCTGTTAACACACAAGCTGGGCTCCACTCCGAGAGTGTTTGATTCGGCGATTCTGGGGTGGGGTCCTGAGAATTTGTATTTCTAAGTTCTCAGGTGATGCAGATGCTGCTGGTCCCAGATGGGACTCTGAGAACCTCTATACTAGGTCATCTCTCAGATTTGGGCCTTTGTTCTCATCTTCCCCCTCCAAAACCTAACATAATCCACTACATGTGGTAGAGAGCCATCTAAAAGAGAGTTTCAGTCAAGGGGCTCTGGCTCAGTCCTGGAGCTGAACTGCCCCCTCCCTTGCTCTGCTCACATCCTTTGCCCCTGAGGCTGAAACCCTCCATTACCTGCTGCTATGCAGGGATTAGGATTAGAACAGGGCTGAGTGGGCTGGTACGGGGAGGGCCCTGCTGTAGTGTTGGTTTAGCTCCTTTTAGCACAAGGAATTTGATGAGCTAAGCATTTTCCATGGCAAGTGCATAAAAAAGATTTCTTACCCTTTTTTGAAAGAAAGAAATATATCCTTTCTCTTGAGTCATCACTATTGTTAGTTGCTGAATGAAAAAAAAAGGCTTAAAGCTCTGGTCTTTGAACACTTTTCTCTGGGTGCCTTTCTCAAGCTGTAGAAGATCTCTCGGGTTAATTTTTAATAATTGTTAATGGCTTCACACATAGGGGGCATCTTGCCCTCCTGTGTAGGGTGTCACTGCCCAGGACATGGCTTAGCCGGGTTCTGGGAACAGCTGCAAGGACTGATGGAGAAAGGGGCAGGAGGCATCAGCTGGGGCGAGGGCTGAGAAGATCTCCTTTGAGAGATGGGGAGGGAGATGTGAGGCTGAGAATCTGGTATTGAGTTTCTAAACTTCTGATCTGCAAAGCCGTTGTTTTTTGTGTTTTTTTTTTAATTACTTTTTTTTACCTTTTTTTTTTTTTTTTTTTGTAAAGACAAGATCTTGCTATGTTGTATGTTACCCAGGCTGGTCTTGAGCTCCTGGCCTCAAGCGATTGTCCCTCCTTGGCCTCCCATAATGTTGGGATTACAGATGTGAGCTACCACACCCCAAAGTGCTCTTTTTGTTGAACAGTGTGTGAGCCCAGCTACCTGGAGGGTGTGTGTGTCTACCTGCCTCATGACGGCTACATCCCACACATTATCATACCCCTCAAATGTGCCTTCCAACCCCACACAGATTTCTTGTGGTTCCCATCCTGGTGAATCTTCTCGGTTATCCACATTAAAGACCTCAGTGGAATCTTCCACACCACCTGGCTCATGATGGTCTCTGCTCCTTACCTTTCACATTCTTCAGAGGCTAGTGACCTCCTAAAGTGAGGATTGAGGAAATAACAACCATGATAAGAGTTACAGCTGACCCTGGAGTGTTTCCTATGCACCAGGAGCCTGTTCCAAGTAGCTGTATTTATTCACTCACGTCATCTGTAGCAGCCCCAATACGTAGGTTAGGGCCTATCACTAGCCCCATTTATAGGTGAGGTAGCTGAGGTGCTGGGAGGTTGCATGATGTGCCGAGCGTCTCACAGCCAGCAAATAGCAAGTAGCTAGACTGCTTCCTACCTGGCAGGTCTGAAGCACATGATTCCTAGCCGCAGCCTTGCTAAGGGCCCCTAACAGATGGTGGCCTTCCCCTGGCATCCAGAGTGGCTCTGCTGACTGAAGAAGTCAGTTGTTTCTCCTCTGCAGTTCCTGAGGGAAAGAGAAAAGGGGGAGGCTGGTGGGTTCAGGTTTCATAGACCTAAGAGGCCAGCTGCCCTGTGGCCCCTGCTGAGTCAGGGCTTCTTTTGGGGGATTAGGGAGGAGAGTTGTGAGAGAAAGAGGTGCAGAGAGCAGGGAGCACCTGAGAGAGGGCTGGAAGAAATGGTAAACAGATGGACCCACCCAACGAGAGTGGCCAGCATGTGCATGTAAGGGGCAAGCAGCGTGGAGGGAATGTATTCCTTGTCTAACTTGGCATATAGCCAAAAACTAGGTGTAAGTGAGTAAACCACAGCCTCCAAAACTGCCCCAGGGAAAGGCCCTGCTTTGGAAAGTAGAAGGAGGTATGGGAGGCTCCCAGAGGTACAGGTGTGCCTCCGTGCTGGGCCTGGGCCCGCCTACTGGGGACAGCAGCAAAAGGGAGCAAGTAACCCAGAGGAAAAAAGAACTACGTGTGTGACTGTGTGGTGGCCAGGAGAGGGTTCAGCACACAAGGGGAACCCCAGGCAGCTCCCAGAGCCAAGGGGAAGCATTCCTTTTTATAGTTGAATGATCCCAGGGGAGCAGAAGGCTGGCTGGAGGAGAGGAAGAGGAATTCTGCTTGGAGAAGAAAGTCTGGGACCAAACTGTGTCCCTAGCTAAGGTTACTGGTCCGTGTGTCTGCACCTTAAATCTAAGACCATTGGTTCCTTTGTGCCTGTGTATATCCTCAGGGAGGGTTTCCAGGGCGCTCATCTGGTGTTGCTCCTCTTTGGGGCACCTCACTCATTGACCATTAAGCAAGCATTGAGTGGGTGTCAATTTAACAAGTGTCTTGTGTTCGGTGCCAAGGCCAGGGGTATGTACAAGGCATGCTGAATGCAGTCCCTGCCACAAGATCCGTATTTCAATAGGGAGGGAGAGGCAGAACTTTGTGTAAAACTGAAACCTTACCGGGCGGGCCCTGTGGTGTCTAAGGCCACACCAGGAGTCTCAGATCCTGCCAAAGGACAGGGGAAAAGGGAGCAGCTGGTGGACATGGTGAGGAGGCAGGATGGACGGGGCGCCTGAAGGAGTTAAGTGGGATTTCGGTTGGAGAGGAAAACCAAAGACGGCAGGGAGAGACGAGGCCCTCAAAACTGAACTTGCTGGTCAGATGGGAGATGGACATCCAAGCCTCTCCCTGAGGTCTGGCACGTGGTCTGGGGCACGGTCTGTTCTGCAGCCATAGCCGCTGGCCTGCGGGACCTGCAGGTAGAGTCTCTGATAGTCACTCTTTGTGAGTTAAGGCCAGATGCAGGCTTCAGACACCTTTAACTGAGAAGCAGGTGGGTGCTGGCCTGGGATGCCAGGGAGCTGAGGGTAGAAGGAATGTGTTAATGCCAGCAGCTGTTATCTGATCCTGGCCCTCTGTGACTTCCTCTTCACCCATTGTTAGCATACCAGCCAGACTGAAGGAATGAATGAAGTGAGTAGAGAGGTTCCCAGTCAGGCTGTTCCAGGCAGGATAAGATAACCCTGGTTTTCTGCACTCCAGAGAGCTTGTGCTGCCAGCTTTTGATGCTAGAAAACCCCAGGTGGGAAATGACCCTTTGAGTAGACTGGATCTGAAGCTGGTGGTGATGACTGCTTCAGTAGGGACAGAATAACCACTTTCAAAATAACACTCCAAATGGCTTAGCACAATACAAGTTGATTTCTCTCTCCGTCACGGTCCAGTGCAAGTCTGCATCAGCGCTGCCTGTTCATTCAGGAACCCAGATCTTCCTGTCTAAGAGCTCTGCTGTCTTCCTGAGTGGTGGCTCCCACTTGGAGTGTCAGAAACACCTGAGGACTTGTGAAAATACCTTGCCGGGTCCCCACCTCCAGAGGAAAGGTCCTGAGAATCCGCATTGCCAACAAATTATCAGAGGATGCCAATGCTGCTGGTCCTTGGAGCACATTGAGAATCCCTGTTCTAGGGTTTCGTGGTTCCCCACTAGAGCATCTGCTTCAAGGGGTGAGAGAGAGCAGAAGTCGGACACAATGACCCCACTTCACTCCAAGGAAGCCTGAGAAATGTAGTCCTTTTGTGCGCCCAGGAGGAAAATCAAGTGGTATTGTCTGTGCCACAGTGAAAAGGAGCAGCACAGAGCCTGGTTTAACGTGGTCTCTGCCTGAAATACTAGATATCAAAATGCATTTCAAATGGATGGGCAAGTCAGCCAAGAGTGTCACTGACTCATAGGCATAAATGCCTTTCAAGAAGGCAGATCATGAATGGAGGTCATTACTAAATGTATAACTTGTCCTATTGTGCTGGCATCAAGGGGAGTCACCTAGGACTTGGGTTCCTAGGACGGATGGCCCGTGGTGTCCCCAGTCCAAGCTTTATGTCCTAGGCCTAGGGAAGAATGCGTCAGACAGTAGTCAGATCATTGTTGGACCTGATGGACTTTGCTTCTGACATTTCCATGATTTCGACATGGCTTTCTTGGTGTCTTTGTTGCCTGTTGTCTCTCAGAGCCCATAACCCTGCTGGCTTGAATAAGGCAGTAGGTGTTTTATATTCAGAATCTTAGCCATGGTGAATAAGCATGTCATATATAGTTCAGCCCTGATTTTGGGGAAAATCATCGGGTGAGTCAGCAGGTTTTATGCCTGTGCCCAGCATTCTGAAGGATGTAAGAGAACATGACTCCAGGATGTTTGGAGAGGCAAAAGCAACCCAAATAAAGTAAGCGAGGACTTAGTGCAGACTGCAAGTGTCTTGGCCAGAGGTGGCATTACAGAGCCCAGCTCAGGATACAGAATGGCTCCAACAACTCCGTCCTGCTCAACCCACTTCTGGAGCTTCAGGCTTAGTTATAGAAGCTGCAGTTTCACCAGCACTTAGACAAACAGATGACAGCAAGGGTCTGGGAGGCCTCCGCCTGGAGAAGAGGGAAGTCAAGGGGCATTTCAGCCTTTGAAATCTTTGTAAAGTTGGGTTGTGGTTGTGGGAAGAGAGGTGATATAAGGTGTAATTCCAGGAAGGAGAGCTAGGCCTAAGTTCTCCTCTCCTCAATGGAATAAGGTTGATTTTTTTTTTTTTTTTTTTTTTTGAGATGGAGTCTCGCTCTGTCGCCCAGGCTGGAGTGCAGTGGCCGGATCTCAGCTCACTGCAAGCTCCGCCTCCCGGGTTCACGCCATTCTCCTGCCTCAGCCTCCCGAGTAGCTGGGACTACAGGCGCCCGCCACCTCGCCCAGCTAGTGTTTTTTTTGTATTTTTTTTTTTTTTTTTTAGTAGAGACGGGGTTTCACCGTGTTAGCCAGGATGCTCTCGATCTCCTGACCTCGTGATCTGCCCGTCTCGGCCTCCCAAAGGAGGTTGATTTTTGTCTTGGGGTATGTGGGCACCAGAGCTGTTTAGATAGTTTGGCAGATTTCATGTTAAGGAAATGACTTTGGGAAGAAAAGCAGGTGTCCATGTGGGTTAGAAATCTAGAAGGGCATTTTCCATGGAGTGAGCCTTTAGCCAAGCTCTAAAGGCCAGGTAGGATCTGGGTGATCAGGAGGACGCTCCAGTCAGCAGATGGGCAGTGAGGCAGGGAAGAAGGGCGGGACCAGGCCTGGTATCAGAGCTGGGGCTGGCAGGGGAGAGGCAGCGTCCAGGAAAGTGGAATCCGCCTGAAGACTGCGGAATCTTCCATGGGGAAGGTAACCCGGAAGCGGTTTCAGAAGTTTGGTTGTTAGTATTCAGATTGGGTATTGGAGGAGAATGAGGGGACAAGGGGCAAATTCAAGAGCCAGCTTTCAGGAAATAGGTCTATAGTCCTTGGTGGTTCTGGTGTCTAGATGATGATGGTGATTATGAAAAAGTCTCTTTGCAGTCCCAGCCTTCAGAGCATGCAGGTGGGAGGCCAGGTTCCTCACCTGGAGAGCCCCGCAGAAGATGATCTCATCAGCCTACCCCTTTCTTGGCCCGTCTTCATGGTGTATAAGGACAAGGCCGCAGCACTTGGACCCTCTCTCAGGGGGTGCTGCTGTGCTTAGACTGAGACGGTGGCCCTGCTGATGTTCCCTGCCCTTGCTGTGGGGTGGGACAAGGCTAGGGAAACTAACGGCTGTGCTCCCCTCTCTTCTACCTGGGGTAGGTCTTTGCTGTTCAGTTTGGTCAGGCGGCCTGGGCAGTCACATGAGTGATCCCTTCTCATCCTCACAGCACCCTTACAAGGCAAAGATTCTTAGCAGCCGATCTGTTTTGTTTCCGACTGAAACGAGCTCAGAGAGTCAAGGGCCTGGCCCAGGGTGTCACAGCAAAGTTCAGTGACAGGTTCTGCCTGTGTCTCAGTTCTCTGACTCCACATCTAGAACTTGTTCTCTTCCCCCATTCAAGAGCTTTTATAGCCCCAGATGAAGAATTTCATATTTCTTAGGAAAGTGACTACCTGGGCAAGGACTTAGCAACGCCTGAGAAATTAGCTTCAGGAGAGTGTGCCTTAGTAACATAAGTGTCATAATAACCAGCCTGTATTGAGGGACTGCTCTGTGCCAGGCCAGCGTTTGAACTCATGAATCTGCATCACAGCATTTTTTTTTTTTTTTTAAGGAGATGGTGTCTTGCTCTGTCACCCAGGCTGGAGTGCAGTGGTGCGATCATAGCTCACTGTAGCCTGAAACTCCTAGGCTAAAGCGATCCCCCCCGCCTCAGCCGCCCCATTAGCTGGGACTACAAGCAAGTGCCACCACACTGAGCAACATCACGTCTTACAGAAGAGGAAATGGGAGGCACAGAGAAGAGAGAGGTTAAATGAGCTGTCTGGGGTCACACAGGTGGAGCCAGTCTCAAGCAAGAGCCAGCCAGTAGAGTCTCACACTTAACCACAGGGCAGCCAGAGCTCCTCATGGAAGCTGGCTTGTTTACGTGGCCCGGCTCCAGAGAGGGTTGTCCTGTCTATCTCTGCTTGTGGGTTTTCTGGGTAGGCTGCATTAGAGAGAGACGATATGTCTCAGCCTGACACACCACACTCTGCTGAGGTTGTGGCAGCCCCTGGTTTGGGGTTAGGACGTCTTAGGAAGTGGCAGCTCACGCCTGTGGCGGGTTTTTGTGATGGGCTGATAGAGAGGAAAGTGGTCAGAACTGGGAGGGCCCTCACTGTGCGGGTAGCCCCATGTTGGTTGAGGCCTCCTAGTCTGTCTGTATGCACTGCTGCCTCATTTAACTTGAGGCTTATATCCTCGGAGCAGCCTTCCAGGAGATAGAAGTTTACCTCCCAGTCAGGAGACAATACAGGGAACTTTTTTGTTTTGAGAGGGAGTCTGGCTCTGTTGCCTAGGCTGGAGTGCAGTGGTGCCATCTCGGCTCATTCCAAGTTCCGCCTCCCGGGTTCACGCCATTCTCCTGCCTCAGCCTCCTGAGTAGCTGGGACTATAGGTGCCTGCCACCATACCCAGCTAATTTTTTGTATGTTTTAGTAGAGAAGGGGTTTCATTGTGTTAGCCAGGATGGTCTCGATCTCCTGACCTTGTGATCTGCCCGCCTTGGCCTTCCAGACGTGAGCCACCGCCACAGGGGACTTTTTTTTTTAGAGCTCGTTCAAAGTAACATGGAAAAGCTGAAGGTTCTCTGAGTCGCAGTGGCTCCTCCTTGCCATGAGGGGGCGCCATCCGGAGTCAGCGCTTCCTCTGAACACGTCCTGCTTGGATGGGACAGGCAGCCATGGTAGCCATAGAGCACATGGGCCTACACTGCTTGGATTTAAATTTTCACTCCTGTTGTTTCCATGATGAACATTCCCCAGTTTCTATGCCATAAATTTATAATTTGGGAAATATGATCACCACTACCATATGGCTCCCATTGTGTCTTCTAATTTAGCAAAGATGATAAATTTGTTTCTAGAAAGTTTTAGGGTTAAAAGCATTCAATTGGATTTGATTCGTTGGAAGTTGGTGATGTGCCTGATGTATCTGTAACAAGAATATCCCATTCTTCAACCATGCTGCACACAGAGTTAGAAGGAGTCCCAAAGAAGGCATTTGCCTGAATAATTCCATAAAACATCTATGTAAAAGAAGACATAAACGGAGGAAGGAAAATACTAGGTAGGTAATAAAGACATTTTTCATACTTTTATCCTGTTTGGAATATAAATTCTTTGTTCTCAGCTAGATTTGTACTATACTAATTGAGGAAAGATAACAACGAACCTCCACCCTTTGACATGTATATGCACTTCTTTTCTTTGCATGTGAATTGGTGGATACCATGTATAAATGTCTGCACGTGTTGGCTGAGTGTAGTTTGGTGAACATTCTCCATCCCCTGCCCCCAGCCCTGACTAAGATGCAGAACCAGATACACATTTTGGAAGAACTGACCTTAGTGTTGTCAAGTAGGTGGAACTTGTCAGAACGTCATCTTTTTGCTCTTACTCCTCCCATCCTCATTCATTCTCCAAGTGCCCTTTTCATTTCACTTCCTTTTAGAGCTCCTCTCAGCTGTCAGCTAGAGAAGACCTGATACTCTGATTCACCCCAAGATTCAAAGCTCTCATTTCTTATCTCTCACAAAAGAATTTTCTGGATGAACTGTTAAGCCAAAGGTATGACTAATAGTGGAATTTCACTCATCTGGGACAGACTAGATGGGGAGATATTAAGGAAAGAGACTCTTCCTGGTGTACCCAGAATTATGGAACTCAGATGTCCCCATGTGCCCTATGTTTCTTGCTGAAAGTTTTATAGTTTTGTGTTTTACATTTAAGTCGTAAGTCTTATGTTTAAGATCCATTTTGAATTACTTTTCGTATAAGGTGTAATGTTTAGGTTGAGGTTGATTTTCTTTTTCCCCCTCTTGTGGATGTCCGCTTGCTGTAGCACACTTTGTTGAGAGGACTATACCTCACCATTGAATTGTTTTTACACCTTTGTAAAAAAGCAAGTGGGCAGTTTGTGTTCCCTATCGTGTTCCGTTGATCTCCATGTGTAGCCCTCTACCAAGACCATGCTGTCAGTTACTGGAGCTATATAGTAAGCCTTAACACTGGGAAGAGAGATTCCTTTATTCTTTTTCAAAATAGTTTTGGCTCTTCTAGGGCCTTTCTCTTGTGTTCACAAAGAAACTTATACATGTGAATATTCATAACACCTTCATTCAAAATAGCCTCAGTCTGGAAACTATCCAGATGTTCTTCAGTAGTGTATGGTTGACCAAACTGTGGTGTATCTACACCATGGAATACAGCAATAAAAAAGAACAAATTATTGATCACATACAACAATATAGGTGAGCCTCAAGGAAATGATGCTGAACGAAAAAGTCAGTCTCCAAAGGTTATATACTACGTTCGCCATTTATATAACATTCGTGAAATAACAAAATTATAGAGAGAGGGAGCAGATGAGTGGTTGCCAGGGGCTAGGGATGGGGAGAATAAAGGAGAGGTATTGCTCAAAAGGTAGTGTGAGAGAATCTGGTGGTGATGGTACAGTTTAGTATTTTGATTGTGGTTGTTACACAAAGCTACACATGTGACAAAATTGCATAGGGCTACACACATGCAAACACACACACACACACACACACACACACACATACACGAGTGTTTGTAAAACTGGTGAAATCTGAGTAAGTTCTGTGGAGTGTGCCAATGTCAGTATCCTAGTTTTGATAGCATGCTAGTTAGCTATGCAAGATGTTAACATCGGGGGAGGCTAGGCTGGATGCTTGGAACCTCCCTGTACACTTTTTTTTTCAACTTCCTATGAATCTACAATTATTTTGAAATAAAAAATTAAAACAAAACAATATTACATTCTGTTTATGTCACATCAAGAGTGACAAACCTGTAAAAATACGCATATATGGTTGCCTCTGCAAAAGGAGGCTTCATCTGATTTCTTAACATTTTATTTCTTTTAAAAACCTGGTCTTGAAGCAAACATAACAAATGTTAACATTTGTGAAGTTAGGATGATGGATTTTATTTGTTGTATTTTTCCTTGTCCTTTTTTATGTATGTGAATCATTTCATTATTTAAAAAATAAAATAAATATAAACAAAAGCAATAATTATGCCAAGGTATGTATCTCCCTGGTATCTTGATCCACTCAAAAAAGTGGTCTGAATGTTTAATATTTCCTTAGTAAACTGCTACTTGGTCACAGGCTTCTCTCCATGAATTACTAACTCGGGGTTGGGAAGCCTAAGAACATAATCCATCTTTTTTATTATGACAAGCTAATTTAATTTTAATTGCTCCTTATAGTATTGCATTATGAGGAGGAACTATCTTTAATTATCTTTTTGGGGGGATGTTTCTAAAGTAATGTGATCTCAGAAGCAGAGCATTGTCCCTCCCAAAGTAGCCACCTGACTGTGAACTTAAAATATTTGTGTGCAACAGTGTAAATAGACTTCTCTGCTCCTCCAACTGGTGGAGCCTGCCCTTCCCCCTGAAGCAATTAAAAGAATTCCAGGTGGGTGGTTCTCCCCTTCCAGGTCCTATTTAAAAATACAAATGTCGCTTCGAGGATTTTTTTTTTTTCCCTGGAATATACCAAGTGAGTGACACAAGAATTGGGACTCTAGCCGGGCGCGGTGGCTCAAGCCTGTAATCCCAGCACTTTGGGAGGCCGAGACGGGCGGATCACGAGGTCAGGAGATCGAGACCATCCTGGCTAACATGGTGAAACCCCGTCTCTACTAAAAAATACAAAAAACTAGCCGGGCGCGGTGGCGGGCGCCTGTAGTCCCAGCTACTCGGAAGGCTGAGGCAGGAGAATGGCGTGAACCCGGGAGGCGGAGCTTGCAGTGAGCTGAGATCTGGCCACTGCACTCCAGCCTGGGCGGCAGAGCGAGACTCCGTCTCAAAAAAAAAAAAATAAATAAATAAATAAAAATAAGAATTGGGACTCTCCATTCCTGATTTAAATATTGGCCATGTCCTTTCGAGATCATTTTTCTTGGTGACATGTTAAACAATCTCAGGTCAGTCTGCGTCCTTAAAGATCACTGTGGGTGTCAGGAGTGCTGCTAACAGATGTACACGATGGGCACATGGAGGCGCCCTTCAGCACCTTTGGCTCCGATCCCCATCCTGCTCTTAAAGAAAAGGGCATTCTGTTATTTATTTGTTGGATTTTAATTTCTACCTCTAGCCCTCTTAAGGCTTCTCCATTTAGTGCCATCCTCTGCTGCAGTTACCACCATCGGGGGTGGGAGTGGGGGTGGGGGTGCTGTACAGTTGGCGGCCAAGGATGCCGTTGAAAAGTGGAGAAGTCTTCACAGTGCTCTTTGTGGAAGGACGCCTCCCTTCCCGTGGACAAACCCCGGGGCTGGAGCCCTCCCGGCTGCCCAGTGGCTTTTGTGTGTGTGCAGCTTTCAGCTCCTGTCCATCAGGCTGAAAGGGCCCATTCAGGGGCATTCATGCGCCTCTGAGACCCCGGCCGCCTGGACACAATCAGCTGAGAGGGGCGCTGCGAGCCCTGCACATGAGAATGCGCCCACTCGGCCTGCCTCCAATTGTTTGGAGGAGCCCAGGGCCCGGGAGTGAGCCCAGAGGAATGACACTGGACAGCCACTTGGGGTTCATTCATTCCGTGCACTCGGAGCCTCTGGAAGGGAGGGGTGGGAATACCTTGCAGTGAGCTGGGAATGAGCAAGTTCAGGGCTGCTAGGGCTAATCTTTGGTCCTGACCTTCAGCTTTTATCTCTGTGTACACCTCTTGAAGCCCCTGCTTAAGGGTAGAGACCTTGTCTTCTTTATCTTTATGGTCCCACATACCTGAGGCACTCAGTAAGCCCTTGTTGAAGGAGTGAACTGAATTGCTGCTCCTTTCATGTAGCTCCAGGCACACTGATGTACTTTAGGCACACTGATGTACTTTACTATCCTTCGAATAGGCCACAGAATATTCTGCCTCTTGGGGTGTGATCAACCTACTGAAAAGACTGGAATCACCTCTTAGTTCAAAGAGAGTAGACTTTGAGATCTTGGAGGGAGGAAGGACATTTTCAGGGTGGGAAGTTGCCGTAGAACAGGGTGCTGATGGCCAGGGATCTGCATTTGGAATTTGAGAGGCTGAGTAAGGAGCACCATAGGCCTCTGCAGAGGCCAGCCTTGGGTGGGTGGTTTGCAGGAAGGGGCAGGACCTGGTGCTGACTTGGAACCAGTGGTGGTAGATGTGGAGATGGGAGAATGGACTTCATGGTCACCCTGTAACTTGTACCATTTGGCAGCCAACACCCTCGGAACCTCTGGCACCTGATGACTGACCTAGGAACGTAGGGGAATGAAAAGCACAGGCCAAGATGCTACGGAGCCTTTGTGTTCCCCAGTTTTAAAAAATTTTGTTTAAGGATCACAGCAGCAGCAGTCGCAGTCATAGCCAAAGAAATAGTAGAGGCCGGGCGCGGTGGCTCAAGCCTGTAATCCCAGCACTTTGGGAGGCCGAGACGGGCGGATCACGAGGTCAGGAGATCGAGACCATCCTGGCTAACACGGTGAAACCCCGTCTCTACTAAAAAATACAAAAACTAGCCGGGCGAAGTGGCGGGCGCCTGTGGTCCCAGCTACTCGGGAGGCTGAGGCAGGAGAATGGCGTGAACCCGGGAGGCGGAGCTTGCAGTGAGCTGAGATCCGGCCACCGCACTCCAGCCTGGGCGACAGAGCCAGACTCTGTCTCAAAAAAAAAAAAAAAAAAAAGAAATAGTAGAATCTTCTGTTTATTGGGAACTTACTGGACTAAGAGCTTTGTACATAATACTTCACTGACTTAAGCTGTTCTGTTGTGATATACGCCCATGTATGAGTGGTAAGTGCTGTAGTCACTTTAAGGTAGGAAAGGTTATTATTCCCATTTATGGATGCAATACCTGAGGCTCAGAAATACTAAGTGGCTTCCCAAGGTGAGTGGCAGAGCTTCAGTGGAAACAGGGGCTTAGACTCTTAGCAACTCAGGTGAGGGCTGCTGCCAGCATTAATGACTCTGGTGCAGTGAACTGAGTTATCTTTGTAATTTCTCCTTCAGTTTTAAGTGTTAAGAAAGAAGGAAGAAAAGGAAACATACCTCTGCTAGTCTTTAAGAGCCTTATAACTTAGTTGGAGAAACGTAGCACACAATATAGAAACACCTTCCAGGCTGCCAGTGCTGAGTGGCGGTATCCATGCTGAGGACAGGTAGGGAAAAGCTTTCCTACTTGTCACATACCCTGGGGAGGTGATCACAAACCCACTGCATGACCCTCCTCCCAAGGAAGGAGTTAGGTTGCCCCATAGCTAAGGGAGGGATGTAGAACCACTTAACATGACATTGGTTTCAAACCATCTGGTCCCACCAGCTTCTTCTGTTAGGCACAGGTGTTATGTGACATCTCACAGACCCTGATCTGGTGCTAGCCTAGGCCAGATCACCAAACCCTGCCTGGCCTTAGCTTCCTGCACTGTGCAATGGTACAGAAATGGGATGGCGCCTCTCATAGGGTTAGTTAGTGTTTGCATACTGTGTGCTCTGTACTATTCTGTTTAGTGCATTTAGAAGTTGATTTCCTTGGCTGGGCATGGTGACTCATGCCTGTAATCCCAGCACTTTCGGAGGCTGAGGAGGGCAGATCATGAGGTCAGGAGTTCAAGACCAGCCTGGTCAACATGGTGAAACTCTATCTCTACTAAAAATACAAAAATTAGCCAGGTGTGGTGACAGGCACCTGTAATCCCAGCTACTCAGAAGGCTGAGGCAGGAGAATCGCTTGAAACTGGAAGGCGGAGATTGCAGTGCGCTGGGACTGCGGCACTGCACTTCAGCCTGGGCAACAAGAGTGAAACTGTCTCAAAAAAAAAAAAAAAAGTTGATTTCCTCATTGGATGTGACCAACTTCCTACAGAGGGAAGAAACTTCATATTCAGGTCCCTAGGATAAAGCTTTTCATAGGGAGGGGACGAGAATTTAACTCCAGGTCACCAAGAAAAGTCATTTTGCAGCATGGAATTCGGTACACTTTTGTTTTCACTATGGTCCCAGAATCCTTTGTCCTCTGCCAAGGGGACACTGTGCTGCATAGGGCTGGGTGTTCCAGCTATGTAGCCGTGTGCCTGATGGCAGGTGCAGCCACAGTTAGCTGAGGGGCAATGGTTTCCATTCAGAGGTCTGTTTCCTTCTACCCTATTTCACCCTAATGAAGATATGTCATCTTGCAAATGACTACATGTTTTCTATCCTCCTCATTTCTAATCCTGAATTTAAGCATTGGAAAGAACTTGAGCAAATCAGTCAGCTACTGCTCCCCCACCAAACTCAAGTCTAGTCATCTGCAAAATGGGGCTAGCAGTGAAAACAGTATGAGTTAAATGAGATGATACATGTCAAACATGTAGAGCTCTAATTTTTTTTTTTTTTTTTTTTTTTTGAGACAGAGTCTCCATCTGTTGCCCAGGCAATGGTGTGATCCTGACTCACTGCAGCCTCCGCCTCCTGGGTTCAAACGATTCTCATGCCTCAGCCTCCTGGGTAGTTGGGATTACAGGCATATATGCCCAACTGATTTCTGTATTTTTAGTAGAGATGGGGTTTCAGCATGTTGTCCAGGCTGGTCTCGAACTCCTGGCCTCAGGTGATCCACCTGCCTTGGCCTCCCAAAGTACTGGGATTACACGTGTGAGCTGCAGCACGTGGCCTGACTAATATTTTTTCTTTTTCTTTTTTTTTTTTTTTTTTGAGACAGAGTCTTGCTCTTTCACCCAGGCTGGACTGCAGTGGCACTATCTCGGCTCACTGCAAGCTCCGCCTCCCGGGTTCATGCCATTCTCCTGCCTCAGCCTCCCAAGTAGCTAGGACTACAGGCGCCCGTCACAAAGCCTGGCTAATTTTTTGTATTTTTAGTAGAGACGGGGTTTCACCATGTTAGCCAGGTGGTCTCGAACTCCTGACCTTGTGATCCGCCTGCCTCAGCCTCCCAAAGTGCTGGGATTACAGGCATGAGCCACCATGTCCGGCTTTTTTTTTTTTTTTTAAAGAAACAATGCCTACCTCTGTTGCCCAGGCTGAAGCGCAGTGGTGTGATCACAGCTCATTGCAACTTTGAACTCCTGGGCTCAAGCAATCCTCCTGCCTCAGCCTCCCGAGTAACTGGGACTACAGGCATGCACTATGATCCTTGACTGATTTTAAAATTTTTTTTGTAGAGAAATTTTTGTTTCTCAACCAAGTTTTTGTTGCCCAGGCTGGTCTTGAGCTCATGGCCTCAGGCAGTCCTCCCACCTCAGCCTCATAAAGCACCGGGATTACAGGCATAAGCCACTGTGCCCGGTCCGTCTGACTTACCTAATTGGGTAATCACTCAATAAAATGAAGTTCTTATTTTTTCATTTGAATTAATTGTATCGATACCTGGGAGAAGCCAAAGGTTGCTTTGGTAGTTGTGACTCCATTGACTAACCCCCTTTGCTGTCCTTAATATTTATGTAGAGCACTCAGGCTAAAATGCCCATGGCTTCCCTGTCCTTTTATCCTCATGGGTGATGGAGAGTAAAGCACAGAGGGCCAAGTGACTTGTCCAATTTGCGTAGACAGTAACAGTTCCCCATACAGGGCTGTTTCCACAGCTGAGGAGCCAAAGTCTCAGGCAGGTCTCAAAGCTGGCAAGTTTAGACTAAGTGATATTTTGTCTGGGTGGGATTCTGATTGTGCATTTTTCTTTTTTCTTGCTCTAAAGGACATTATTAGGGCCGGGTGCAGTGGCTCATGCCTGTAATCTTAGCACTTTCGGAGGCCAAGGTGGGAGAATTGCTTGACCCCAGGAGTTCAAGACCAGCCTAGGCAACAAAGCGAGGCAGGAGAATCACTTGAAACTGGAAGGCGGAGATTGCAGTGCGCTGGGACTGTGGCACTGCACTTCAGCCTGGGCAACAAGGGTGAAACTGTCTCAAAAAAAAAAAAAAAAATGTTGATTTCCTCATTGGATGTGACCAATGGCTGAGGCGGGAGGATCACTGGAGCCCGAGAGGTCAAGGCTGCAATGAGTTGTGATTGCGCCACTGCACTTCATCCGGGGTGACAGGGCAAGGAGACACTGTCTCAAAAAAATAAATAAAAATAAAAATAAATAAATAAATAAATAAAAATGAATAAAAATGAATAAATGAATTAATAGAGGACATTATCAGTACAACTGGCAGCATTTGAATAGTCTGTGGATTGAGTGATAGTATTCTACCAGCAGTAATTTTCTGTTCTTTGTTCCTTCTTCTCTGCCACTACTCCACTTGACTAGCATTAAAAAAATAAAAAGCAATTAAAATAAATAAGATGGCAATTTTATGACTAGGTAAACTGGTAATGTAAGAGAATGTCTTTTTGGGGAAATATACACAGAAGTATTTAGACAAAAGGGGGCATCATGTGTACATCTTGCTCTCAAATGGTTTGGGGAAAAATGCATATGGAAAGGGAGAGAAAGATAAAGTAAGTGTAGTTAAATGTTAACATTTGGGGTATTTAGGTGAGGGGTATGTGGAAGTTCATTTTACTATTCTTGCAAACTTTATGTAAGTCTGAAATTATGTTAGTATTTAAAAGTTAAAAAAAAAAAAAAAAAGGCCTCCTCTGGCCAAGGTGGTAGGAGGGTTAATATGAAAAGATGGGAGAGGGGCTGTGTAATGGAGAGGGGTGGGGTAGAACCCTGGAAGGTGAACCCCTGGGAGTGGAGGGCTGAAGACATGTGAATGAAGAGAGGAGAAGAGGGGGAATAAACTGTATAAGAAAAGTCCCTGAACAGGGCACCATCCCACCGAGACAGGAGGGATTACCTTCAGGAAATGATGTGGGCAGACTCTAAGGCATTGCCAAGTTGGAATTACAGAATTCAGGAGTGGTGGCTCACACCTGTAATACCAGCACTTTGGGAGGCCAAGGCCGTGGATCACTTGAGGCCAGGAGTTCGAGACCAGCTTGGTCAACATGGCAAAACCCCATCTCTACTAAAAATACAAAAATTAGCCGGGCGTAGTGGTGCACATCTGTAATCCCAGCTACTTGGGAGGCTGAGGTAGGACAATCAGGCTGATAATGAGCCAAGAGAAGAGAAGAAACCAAGTCTGCCAAGAGAAGTATCATGAATTTGGACCTTGGAGAATGAAAATTGTAGGAAAAGTAGGCAGGGTGGATGGGCAGGGAAACCCAAAGCATGGTCGGGGGTCCTCTGAGGATGATGGGGATCCTGCGACTAAGGCCAGCCAAACCTGAGTCTAGAATTGTGTGCCCCCAGGTGCCCTTGAGCCCAGGGTAAATAGCTGCTGTGATTTCAGCAAGCGGCAGTGTGTGCCGTCTCACAGTAAACACTCCAGGAGTGGGTTCTCACAGAAGAATCAGGAGGAAACCCCTGGCATGAGATTTGGAGCGGAATCCCCCTCAAGTTCTTGGGTGGTGGCAGCAGCTGCTGTGGAGTCTCTGTTGCAATCCTTTGGTTCGCAGGCACACTGGTTCAAGTTTAATCACCACAAAAATGCTGCTTTGTGTGAAAATAATACATGAGTAGTCCTTATTGCAAAAGGTTCAAAGCAAACAGAAGGAATACATCAGAGGCCTCTTTCAGCTCCACCCCCTAGTCCCACCACTGAGGTAACAGGTGTGGACAGTTCGTCTCCCTACAGTCCTTTTTCACTACGCCCTGTGGCACAGTGGCTAGGACTACGGGCTTTGGAGCAAGATCATCTGGGTTCACAAACTACCTCCACTACCTACAAACTTTGTAACCTTGAGCAAGTTACCTACCCTTTTTCTATGCCTACGTTTTCTCATCTGTAAAGTCAGGATAATAACAAAATAATCCCGACTGTTATTATCATGATAATAACATGATATACCTTCATGATAGGGTTGTCATGGAGACTGAATGAGTTGGTAGGTGAAAAGAACCAGCACCTGGCACAGTCAGTGCTCAAGAAATGTTAGTGTGCGCGGGATGCTCATGCCTGTAATTGCAACACTTTGGGAGGCTGTGGCGGGAGGATCACTGGAGCCCGAGAGGTCAAGGCTGCAATGAGTTGTGATTGCGCCACTGCATTTCATCCTGGGTGACAGGGCAAGGAGACACTGTCTCAAAAAAGTAAATAAGATCTCATTACATATGAAGACAGATTTTCTTGCTGGCTTGCTTGTTTGCTTGCTTTTTTGCTTTCCTTTCTTTCTTTTTTTCCTTCTTTCTTTTTTTGAGACAGGGTCTCACTCTGTTGCCCAAGCTGGAGTGCAGTGGGGAGATCATGGCTCACTGCAGCCTCAACCTCCCAGACTCAGGAGATCCTCTCACTGTAACCCCCAGAGTAGCTGGGACTACAGGGGCACGCCACCATCCTCGGCCAGTTTTTATATTTTTTTATAGAGATGGGTTCTTGCCATGTTGCCCAGACTGGTCTTGTAATCCTGGGCTCAAGCCATCCTCCTGCCCTGGCCTCCCAAACTGCTGGGATTAGAGGTGTGAGCCACCATGCCTGGCACTATTTTCTTTCTTAAAATCCATAAAAAGAGTCCTACTCTGAATATTTTTATCAGTAGCATTCTTAGTTTTGAGCAGTAAGTATCAGCTGACTGAGATCAGAAAAGGGATTTCTTTAAAGGACATTGGGGTGGTTCCCAGTCTTGCTGGGACGGCTGTGGACTCAAACCATGGAGACCAGGCAGCAGCCCAGTCTGTGGCCACAATAGTCACAAAACCAGAGTGGTGAGGACACTGTGCTGTTGATGTTGCTGGCATTTTTCAGCTTCCAGAGTGGGAGGTGAACCCTGCGTCCTGCCAGGACTCATACGAGAAGCAGGGATTCCTAAATTCAGGACAGGAGTTCAGATGCCAGGGGCAAGTGTATCCCTGAATAGTTTATGATTCATTTGAGCCTTTTATGCCCACATAAAAGATGTCATTCTTAATCTTCTCTTAAAGACAAACTTCACTATATTGCTTAGGCTGGAGTCAAACTCCTGGGCTCAAAGGATCCTCCTGCCTCAACATCCGAGTAGCTAGGACTATAGGCGCAGGCCACTGCACCCAGCACATATTATTCTGAGCATTTAGAATATGCTCTGCAGCAGTGATTCTCAGCCCAGCGGCACATTGGAATTACCTGGGGAGCCTGATGATTTGGAATGTCCAGGCCGGGCCTGGTGGTAGGTCCCAGCCATCAGGACTTCTTTTTTTTTTTTTTTTTTTTTTTAATTTAAAGAGACAGGGTCTCACTGTTTTGCCCAGGCTGGTATTAAACTCTTGACCCCAAGTGATGCTCCCACCTTGACCTCCTAAAGTGCTGGGATTACAGGTGCAAGCCACCACGCCCAGCCTGGAGTTGATAAGGTTCCAGGCGATTCCAGTGTGTAGTCAAGGTCAGTAACCACAGCTTGTAGAGGATGGTGCATTTAATAATCACCTCTATCTTGGGTAGGTGATATTATTCCGAATTTATACACGGGAAACCAAGCCTGAGAAAGCATTCCTGCCTTGCTTTATGTTACCTAGTAAGTGAGGCATTCCTACTGCCCAACCCCTTCCCCTGACTGCAGTGACTACTGCTGCCTGCCTGGGTGGGGAGGAGGAGCAAGCCTCTTCCTCACCTCCCGGCACTCCACAGCCACACCAACCTACCGCAGGCCGTCCAAACTCCACCGTCTCAGGGCCTTGCCTGCAGGTTTCTCTGCCTGGGTTGGTGTTACCCTGACTTCTCACTTGGACAGTTTCCGCTCACCGCCCCCAGCCTAAGTGAGGCCTCCTCTTCTTTTTCCTTTGTGATAGTAAAACAGTATGTGATTGTATATGTATTAATACATTAATCCCAGCACTTTGCAGGGCCAAGGAAGGTAGATCACCTGAGGTCAGGAGTTTGAGACCAGCCTGGCCAACACAGTGAAACCCCGTCTCTACTAAAAATGCAAAAATTAGCTGGGTGTGGTGGCAGGCTCCTGTACTCCCCGCTATTTGGGAGGCTGAGGCAGGAGAATCGCTTGAACCTGGGAGGCGGAGGTTGCAGTGAGCCGAAATTGCACCACTGCACTCCAGCCTGGGCAACAAGAGCGAAACTCTGTCTCAAAAAAAAAAAAGAAAGTAGAAGATTTTGGGAGCGGGGCAGCGTAAATAGGCAAAATGTCCGGTAAGGCTCCTTGTGGGACAGTGATGAAAAAAACACCAACAAACACTGATTTAACTAAAGGCTATCCTAAGATCAAAAGGCAGTCTACTAAAAGCCTGTTAGCATTTGCTACCACTTATCTGTGGAAATTAAGATTTTTTTTGGTTCTCTGAAATCAAAACAAAATTCAAAAATAAAATGCTAGCTGATGTGGCTGATACAAGATGATATAAGACAACTCTCAATCATCACCATGCCTTTTAGGATGCGGCAAAACACCATTGTTCTTCTCATGGATTCATCTGATTTTTGTGTTGGAGATTTGCATGAGATTTTGCTCATTACTGAAAATGTTTCCTCTGCTGAGAGTTTGAGCAAACTCCTGGTTGTGCGGAGTGGCCAGGGTTGGGCTCAGCTGGCCAGGTGGCAGGTGCAAAGCAGGATTCTAGAAGGGAGTCTGCCTGTGGCCTCATAGAGGCAACTTACTTCAGTGAGCAGTGTTGGGTGCCTGAGTGAGGAAGTAGAGGTGGCAGAGGAGGGGTGCAGTGGGGCTGTCAGGGCCGTGTGAGGCTGTCTGCAGGACTCCTCAGAAAGGTTCAGTACTCACGTTCAGTGCAAGGAAAGACAAAGACCTTTATTGCTACAAAGTCGGGTGGGAGACTGAAGTCCTCAGATGGTCTACAGGCTTGAAAACCAAATCAAGTTGACCAACAGCCTTCAGTTACAGTCATGTGGTATTGCTGCGACTTCTGAATTTCCCGTCTGGGGTTTTATTAGCTTTTAGTGAAAGGCGACATTGTGAAGAAACCCAGATTAGAATTCAGCTTATAAAACAGCTGAATGAGAAAGTGGGATAGGGGAGCCAGGAAACTACGTAGAAAATCATTGAGCAATTACTCAACACAATTAAAGCCCAAACACCACCATCTCATGTGCACTCCTTGAGCTGGCAAGTAGGGAAGTGGGTGCGGTGCCGGAGCCCAGGGAGAGGTATCTGTGGCTCCCTCGCTTCTGGTCTCAGAGGCCTGGAGGGTCCTCTGTTCTGAGCATTTTCCATGGGCAGGGGCTGGTTTCAGGCCCAGACAGACTCCCAAAGCTAAACAAATGAGCAGCCCTTGCTGGCCATGACTTTGCCATTTAGAAATGGCTTTGGGGCTCAGAATGAATGGCGAGCCTAATGCGGACCCAACTGACAGACTTCAGCAGCTTTGGGGAAAGTAATAAAAATGAGCCCGGGAGTTTGAGACAAGCCTGGGCAACAAAGTGAGATCCCGTCTTTACAGAAAATTAGCTGGGTGTGGTGGCACACGCCTGTGGTCCTAGCTATTCTGGAGGCTGAGGCAGGAGGATCGCATGAGCCCAAGAGGTTGAGGCTGCAGTAAGCTCTGTTTGTGACACTACACTCCAGTCTGGGTGGCAGAATGAGACCCTTTCTCAAAAACAAAAAGAAAATGAGACCAGTAGTGGTCTAGATAAGTGAGCACTTTCGGATGGCTTCCCAGAAATAAGTAAGTGATGTAAACCTCAACTTCCCAGCCCTGTAAAGAAGAAAGGTTTTTTTGCGGGGGTAGGAGGAGGTCGGGAGGAGGCTCCATTTCATCAAATCTGAAGGTAGACTTGAGAGTTTATAGTTTTCCCAGACTGTGAGACTCCACCCAGCCTTTCTGTCTCTGCCAGTGCCAGGATGCTACCTGTCCTACCACCTGTGCTGAGCGGGTGTCCCTAATGTCCGCGATGGTTCAGACTGGAGTAACTAGAAAAAGAACTCAATTAGGTTCCCAAGGAAGAAACTGTAATTCAATCCCTGCCCAGCTCACAATGGTGACCTCAGTATGTGTCTTAGCCATTTTGCATTTAAGATTCTCTGTCTATAAAATGGCAATCTGCTGATCTTAAAAAAAAAAGTGGAAAAGACAATAAAATAAAATCCCAGTTCTACTGAGTTCTAACAGCCAGAAACCATGAGCCATTTAAAATTGTGTTTGTCTCATGTTTATGAGAAAGGATGAAATAACAGATATCTAAACCAACACCAGGGACTCTTTGAAAAGCTCAAATTCTAGGGCAGTGGTTCTCAACTCTGGCTGCACATTAGAATGAACTGGGGAGCTTTTGAAAAACACCAGTCCCCAAACTCCACCCCAGACCAATTAAATCATAATCTCTAGGAAGGAGGTCCAAGCATCTGTATGTTTTTAAAAGCTCCCCGAGTGATTCTAGTGGGCTGCCAGGGTTGGGAGTCATTGTTGGGGTATGCCAGTTGGATATAAAGATTCAGATCTATTTCTAGAAATAGTATACAAGATAATTTTTTTATTTGTCTAATAGCTGAAAAATATATCTTATTTATTTTTTAATTGAGATATAAATCACATACCATGAAATTCATCTTATTAAAGTATGCAATTCAGTGGCTTTAGTATACTCACAGAGTTGTGCAACCACCACCACTCTCTAATTCCAGAAAAAACCCTTAGCTGTTAGCAGTCACTCTCCTTTATCTCCTGACAACCACTCTTCTACTTTCTGTCTCCATGGAATTGCCCATTCTAGGCACTTCATCTAATGGAATCATACAACATGTGGCCTTTTATGTCTAGCTTTTTTCACGTAGCATAACACTTTCAGGGTTCACCTGTATCATAGCATGTATCTGTACTTCGTTCCATTTTGTTTCTGGATAATACCCATCGTGTGGATATCCCGCAGTTTGTTTGTCCATTCATCCGTTGGTGGACGTTGGGGTTGTTTCCACTTTTTGGCTATTGTGGACAGTGCTGCTGTGAGCATTCACGTGCAGGTTTTTGTAAGGATGTATGGTTTCAGTTATATTGGGTATACAGTTGACCTTTAAACTATGCAGGGGTTAGGACGCCAACCCCTCCTGCAGTCGAAAATCCGTGTATAACTTTCGGATCCACAAAACTGAACTACTAATAGCCTACTGTCAATTAACAACTTATTTTGTAAGCTATATGTATTATATACTGTATTCTTACAATAAAGTAAGCTAAAGAAAAGGAAATGTTATTATGAAAACCGTAAGGAAGAGAAAATACTGTATTAATACTGTAAGTTTACGTTGTCTGTCTACAAGACGAATTGTCTATCTGAAATGACAGGCAACCACACAGCCGCAGACCTCAATTTGTGGTACACATCAAGCAATTCAACTTTTTCCTGTAATGTCATGACCTTTCTCTTTCCTTGGGAGCACTTTCAGCATCACTAGTGGCACTTCATATGGGGTGCATGGTATTATTCAGGGTTTACGGTATTGCACTAAACACGATGAAAACTACATGAGAACCGCAAGAGATCACTTTTTACTGGAATAAGCAGTTTACTGGAGAGATGAACTGCTCACATAGAGATCACTAGCATCTAGCTGTTGGATACCTGTGACACTTGAGTTCACAGCAGTAGCAACAGGAGGTGGCTATGAAATTATTACGGTAGTGGCCAGGTGCGGTAGTTCACGCCTGTAATCCTAGTACTTTGGGAGGCCAAGGCAGGTGCATTACCTGAGGTTGGGAGTTCAAGACCAGCCTGGCCAACATGGTGACGCCCTGTCTCTACTACAAAAAAATTAGCTGGTGCAGTGGTGCGTGCCTGTAAGTCCAGCTACTCAGGAGGCTGAGGCACAAGAATTCACTTGAACCCGGGAGGCGGAGGTTGCAGTGAGCCGAGATCACACCACTGCACTCTAGCCTGGGCTACAGAGTGAGACTTCGTCTCAAAAAAAAAAAAAAAAGGCAAAAACAAAAAAATTATTACAGTCGTACAGTATGTACTGTATTTAATTTTATGCAGTGATTATTTAATATTGCATCTTTGTTTACATTTCTCTTGACTATAAATGGTGCCATGTACAGTCTGTTTGTGCAGAAGTTTTGATAAATTTTAATGTTTTATAATAGATTTATGGTAGTAAATGATAAAATAGACTAGTATGTACATATATTTTATGCATTCATGACATGCCTTTTTCTTAATTTTTTCAACATTTCTAGGCTACATAGTTTACAAGTTTTTCCAAATTGTCACAAATCTCCAAAAAATGTTCCAACATATTTATTGAAATAAATTCACATATAAGTGGATCTACAAAGTTCAAACCTGTGTTGTTCAAAGGTCAGCTGTATATCTAGGAGTAGAATTGCTGGGTTGCACGGTCATTTTATGTTTAACCATTTGAAGAGCTGCCAGCCTGTTTTCCAAAATGGCTACACCGTTTTACATTGCCACCAGCAGTGTATGAGGGTTCCAGTTTCTTTGCATCCTCATCAACACTAGGCATTATTTTCTGTCCTTTTGACCATAGCTATCCTAATGGATGTGAAGTGGTATGTCATTGTGGTTTGGTTTACCTTTTCCTGATGCCTTATGATATTGGGTACCCTTTAATGTATTTATAGGCGATTGTTAAGTCTTCTCTAGATAAATGTCTATTCATGTCTTTTGACATTTTATTTATTTATTTATTTTTTTTTTTTTTTTTTGAGATGGAGTCTTACTCTGTCACCCAGGCTGAAATGCCATGGTGTGATCTCTGCTCACTGTAACTTCCACCTCCCAAATTCAAGTGATTCTCCTGCTTTAGCCTCCTGAGTAGCTGGGACTACAGGCACATGCCACCACGCCCGGTTAATGTTTTGTATTTTTAGTAGGGACGGGGTTTCACCATGTTGGCCAGGCTGGTCTCTAATCCTGACCTCAAGTGATCCTCCCGCTTTGGTCCCCCAAAATGCTGTGCTGGGATTACAGGCATGAGCCACCATGCCCGGGCTCTTTTGACCTTTTAAAATTGAGTTATTTATCTTTTTATTGTTGAGTTGCAAGAGCTCTTTCTTTATATATTCTGGGTACTAGATCCTTATTAAATACATTATTTGCAGATACTGTCTCTCATTCTGTGGGTTGTCTTTTCACTTTCTTCATAGTATTCTTTGAAGCACAAAAGTTTTTAATTTTGATGAAGTCTAATTTAGCTATATTTTCTGTTATCATTTGTGCTTTAGGTGTCATATCTAAGCAACCACTGCCTAGTCCTAGGTCATAAAAAATATATCTTTAATTTCTTCTAAGAGATTTATAATTTCAGCTCTTAGAGGTCTTTGATCAATTTTGAGTTAATTTTTACGTACAGTGTTAGGTAGATTTTATCGCCCCGAAAAGGTAGGAGTCCTGCTTCATTCTGTGCAAGATAACTTGATCATACTAGAATATTGGAGCAGGCCATGGGGCTTGGGAGCTCCAGTCCCTTATTGTAATGGTGAGGCATGTTAGGTGCTGTGAGGTTCAATTGAGAGATAAACACTGACTCTAAGGGCCTATTTGAACCTAAAGTACCTCCTAACTCTTATGAAAGGTTAAAGTGTGTTCTCCATGGTTTCTATGTTCAGTCAATTTTAATAGCATTTCTAACATTGGGAAGCTATAACTGATTTCTGAGGTATTATGTGTACCTTAACACCAGATTAATGAACATGACCAGAACATTGCACGACTCTATCACAGGTGAGCTGCCAACTCACTGCCATATTTTTAAAGATCTTAATTCTTTGGTAGATAACCAAGATTAGTTGAAATGCAAGTTCGGATTATGGATGCATCAGACTCAGCTAAATGGAAAATGTATACCATAGAAGAAAATAAATTCCAGCCAGGCATGGTAGCTCACGCCCGTAATTCCAGCACTTTGGGAGGCCAAGGTGGAAGGATCACTTGAGGCCAGGAGTTCAAGACCAGCCTGAGCAACATAGCAAGACCCTGTCTCTACAAAAAAATTTAAAAATTAGCCAGGCATGGTGGTATGTGCCTGTAGTTACAGCTACTCAGGAGGCTGAAGTGGGAGGATCACTTGAGCCCAGGAGGTCGAGGCTGCAATGAGCCATGTTCACACCACTGCACTCCAGCCTGGGTGACTGAGACCCTGTCTCAAAAAAAGAAAAAAAACACACAAAGAAGAAAGAAAAGAAAGAAAAGGAAGGAAAGAAGGGAAGAAAGTAAGTTCTAAATAGATTAAAAAGAAGTTTAAAAAAATTAAAAGATACCTTTAAGAGTTTTGAAAACGATGTTGAAGCATCCTATAAAAACCACCGCTGCCGGGCACGGTGGCTCAAGCCTGTAATCCCAGCACTTTGGGAGGCCGAGACGGGCGGATCACGAGGTCAGGAGATCGAGACCATCCTGGCTAACCCGGTGAAACCCCGTCTCTACTAAAAAATACAAAAAACTAGCCGGGCGAGGCGGCGGGCGCCTGTAGTCCCAGCTACTTGGGAGGCTGAGGCAGGAGAATGGCGTGAACCCGAGAGGCGGAGCTTGCAGTGAGCTGAGATCCGGCCACTGCACTCCAGCCTGGGCGACAAACAAACAAACAAAAAACCACCGCAAGTGATAATGATGTGATAATAGACCAAAAGAACGCAAGGGAAATCTTCTAAACAGACTCAGACTATACAGGGAGGGGCAGTTTGGAAGGGGAGTTAGATCCCTACCTCATGCCACACTCAAAATACATCAACTGAATGAAAGATTTATTTCATTATTCTTTTTACATTTAATAAAGAGGTGCTTGCTAATGGAAGTAAAAAATTCAAATAGTACAAGTAAAATGAAATTCTTCCTTGACTTTCTTTTCCCCTCTCTACCTAGCTCCACTGTACTCTCACTGCTATTTGGTGTGTGTTCTTCCTGGCTGATTTGAATATATACATATATAACTACTATGTATTATTTTGTGTATTTCTTAACACAAAGAAGATTCTGTTCTTTCTATTTGATAACTTGCTTTCCCCCCCCCACTTAATAGGGTATCTCAGAGACCTTTCCAGATCAGTACATATGGGCTTACCTCATTCTAATTAGCCACTGTGTTGTATTCCATAGTAGAGATGTACCTTGTAAGCATTCCCATATTGGTAGACATGTTAAGAAAAAAAGAACATACTTGAACACACCTTTGTATGCCCAAACTAGTCTTTCTCCAGCATAGATTCCTAGTAGCAGATTTACTGGGTCTGAGGGTATGTGTGCATTTTATTTTATTGTATTTTTTAGAGGCAGGGTCTTACCATGTTGCCCAGGCTGGACTTGAACTCCTGGGCTTAAGCAAACCTCCCACTTCAGCCTCCCAAGTAGTTGGAACTGTAGGCACATGTACCATGCCCAGCTAGCATTTTAAATTTTAATAAATTCTGCCAAAATACCATCCAAAAAAAGGCTTGGTGAAATTACAATTTTATGAATAGTATGGGAGTGATACCCTTGCCAACTTTTTAAAAATTTAACTTAATACGATGGGCAGAAATTATACCTCATTTAAAATTTTTTTTAATAAGCAGAGAGAAAACTTGTAGAAGGTATTATTTAGTTTTTTTTCTTTACACAGAAAACTACCTGGGGCTCTCTTTGACAGCACATATACTAAAATTGGAACAGTACAGAGATTAGCATGGCTCCTGTGCAAGAATGATGCACAAATTTGTGAAGCATTTCATATTTTAAACAACGTACTTAGAGATAGAAAAGAGAAAATTACCTAGAAGTGGAATGAGATTAGGAGAATTAGGAGGATTAATTAGAATTTTTTCTGGTTAGAATTTTTATTTTCTAAATTGAAATTCTAGTTTCAAGTTGTTTTAAAATAATACAGTTTTAATTTCAAGCTGTTTTAAAATAATAAATGTATATTGCTTTTGGAACTTGAAAAAGAATAAAGATATTTTTAAAAGAAAAATAAAGCCCTCTTGCAACGTAATTTATGTTGCATTTTCTCTCAGTGCTGAGCAGGCCTAGAGTTGAAGGTGGCAGGTGAACTGTATATTAAAAGCCTTTGTCTTCCAGCAGTAGCAATACCATACTTCTATATGGCCAATTGTCAACAAAAGCCTGAGCGTTTTGTGTCTTGAAATGATGGACTCATGTGCAAATAGATTGTTGTGTGCACCTGCACTCCCGGCCTGTTCGTAGAAGACTTCCAGGGCAGCAAGCAGAAATGCTCGTCAGCCCACATTCTTATTTATTTATTTATTTATTATTATTTTTAATACAGAGTCTCACTCTATTACCCAGGCTGGAGTGCAGTGGTGCAATCTTGGTTCGCTGCAGCCTCCACCTCCCGGGTTCAAGCTATCCTCCCACCTCAGCCTCCCAAATAGCTGGGATTACAAGCCTGCTAATTTTTGGATTTTTTTTTAGTAGAGTAGGGGTTTCACCACGTAAGCCAGGCTTGTCTCGAACTTCTGACCTCAAGTGATCTACCTGCCTTGGCCTCCCAGAGTGTTGGGAGGCGTGAGCCATTGCACCCGGCCTCCACATTCTTGATTCTAGTTGCTCAAGCAGTTTTCTCCACTCCTGTGCTGCTTTAAAGCAGTGGACATGATGTAAAAATTGAATGTTACCACTTTAGTTGGATCCTGAAGATGGATAATTCATTGATAAGGACTGTCATCCACTTGGATGCTTTCTTCAGAGTCCTGTCACCAAGAACGGATTGGCAGTCCACTCTGTAATTCACAGCATGCCTTTATTACTGACAAAGTTCCAAGTGAAGGGAACTGTTAACTGGGACTATGAACTCCCTCTTGTTGGGCTCCTGTACCCTGTCTGCAGGGGCTAGGGCCAATAGCCATGATGAGAAATGAGCACACATGGCTCAAGAACAGAGCCTGTGATTTGCCCATTGGTACTGAGTCCGCCTTGATGGGAAGTCAGTGGCAATTCTTCCACCTACACATCACTGACCTTGCCTTGTTGGTGGCCATCTTGTGTGTTGGCTCTTGACCAGAGAGGCTCTGCAGTCACTCTTTGGGGCTGTTTGACCGCAAAATATGTCAATGGGTTAGTGGTTTTATGCCAAGGTAAGATTCTGATAGAAGGCAGTTAAGGTGGTAGTGTAAAAGCGAGAAACAATCATGGTTCTTCTTGAATACAAAACAGTGTTCTCTGCCACTAATTGATTGACTGCGAAGTCCCAGCCTCCAGGATGGGTACTCTTTGTAAGTCATGATTTCATTTAATTTTCCAAAAAGTCCATCCCACGACCTGTAGTCTCACAGCTAGCGTGTAACCAACACTATATTGAGAGTGGGGTTTATGCTAATGCAGACTCAGCAAAATCTTGACTAACTGGGACCCTTTCATCTCATCCAACATATTTTAGGGGTCTCCTATGGGCCAGGCACTGGTCCTGGTGCTGGAAGTCCAGAGATAATGCCTCCCTTCAAAGAGTTTCTAGTTCAATAAAGACAGCCTCATTTAATCAAAAGTGTTGCACGTACTATACTTTTAGGAGAAAATTAATCCCAGGAAACAAACGTCTTAGGAGATATTTTACTCTAGGGAAAAAAGATAATCCAATCTTTTAAGGATTTGTTTTTAGGATGATACGCATTAAATCATTCTCCTGAATGTGAATGTTGACACCACTCTCTGGTCAGAAATGTCATTCAGAACAACAGTGTGAAGGGACTTTCATGGTATTCTGTTGCCCAAAGTGTTTCAGCTATGTTTACTCCTCATACCAAGATTTTTCTCAGACACTCAAGAAGCATCTTCACATCTTCATTGATGCAGAACAAATAGGAATTTAAACCCACATTTTCATAGTTGATTTTAGTACTCTTTTATAATCAGTGTAGGAGCAAACATTTTAAGTTTGTTCATCCCTTCTATAAATCTTGTAAATAAAGTTGATACTTGCATGTCACTGATGAATTCACTTCCAAGTTACCACCTGCGACCTACCATGCACACAGAGCAGTGGTTGCTGGCAGGTGTGGTCTGACCCTTCTTGTCTTTCACACCACTTTGTCCCTTGTCACAACCAGCAAGCTCCGCCCACTGCACCTGCCCGCGTCCTGTGTGCTCTGCACATCCCTGATTCCCTAATTGTACACAGGTTCCTCCTTTTTTCTTTCTCATGGCACCCTTGGGCACTTATCCGAAACATAGCTTTGTATTTTTTTGTACACACAACTGCCTGCTAGCTGTCCCTCCAAGAGCAAATACTGTGTCTGTTCTCTTCACCTGTGTATAAAATGGTCATCATGGTGCCTCACTCATCATTAGTTTTTACTAAAGGGTGGGTAGATGGAACGTGAAAGGGTAGGTGGGTGGCTGGATAGACAGATGGAATAGTTCTTTCACCAAATAGAGATGGCCCCTAACTTATGATGGTTTGACTGAACAATTTTTTGATTTTACGATAGTCCTGAAGTAAAACACATTCAGTAGAAACCATACTTCAGTGCCGTATTCAACAGATTACATGAGATATTCAACATTATTATTAAAAAGGCTTTGTGTTAGGCGTTTTTGCCCAACTGTAGGCTAATGTAAGTATTCTGAGCATGAGTAAGGTAGGCTAGGCTAAGCAATGATGTCTGGTAGGTTAGTTCTATTAAATGCATTTTTTTTTTTAGACAGTCTTTCTCTGTCACCCAGGCTGGAGTGCAGTGGTGCCATCTTGGCTCACTGCAAACTCCATCTGCCGGGTTCACGCCATTCTTCTGCTTCAGCCTCCTGAGTAGCTGAGACTACAGGCACTCGCCACCACGTCTAGCTAATTTTTTGTATTTTTAGTAGAGATGGGGTTTCATCGTCTTAGCCAGGATGGTCTCCATCTGACTTCATGATCCGCCCGCCTCAGCCTCCCAAAGTGTTGGAATTACAGGTGTGAGCCACCGTGCCTGGCCTATTAAATGCATTTTTGACTTAGTATATTTTCAACCTACAATGGGTTTATCAGGATGTAACCCCATTGTAAGTGGAGGAACATCTGTACTTGAGTATGGGGTACTTTCTAGTACTGGCCTGTTGCAGTGAATCAGATGTCACCTCTCAAGTCACCTTCCGGCAGGGGGGAGAGATATATGTGTACAGCGTGTCAGGTGGGGATGGGCACCACGAGCAAATAGAGCAAGTAAAGCAGAGTAAGGCAGGTAGAGAGAAGAGGTGGGGATATTGTTGTGCATGTGTGTCAGGAAGGGCCTCATGGAGAAGGTGATATTTGAGCAGAGACCCGAAAGAAGTGAAGGGATGAGCCATATCTAATTCATGGCTAAATTCTCACTGTTCCGTGTTTTCAGAGTGAATTCTATCCGTGTGTCTATCTTGTCTCATGGTGTAGTTTTAGTTTTTGCCACACATCTAAAACTAAATACACCAGGTTTAGTGGAGGAGGGTCCCTGGGAGGATGGGAATGGGAGCTGCCTCTTTTTGTGGAAGGGACAATTCCAGAGTGGGAAAAAGCTATTTATGGGCCACATTTTTTATATCTCCAATATACTTTTTGTTGTCTTGAGGAAGTAATAGATCTTTGAAAATGTACATTTTTTTTACTTCTCCTCTTCAGAAACAATATGAAATTAATAAGAACAAGATTACTTTACAAAACATTCTGGGCTTGGCAGGTTCAGCCTCATTTGTATGTCATTGATTTCTTTACATTTTTCTCTGCATCTGTTGTAGGATTTTACAGGAGTCATAGAATAATGGGGTCAAATATTTCTCTTAATCTGAAAGGCGCCACATGAAAACAGGGTGGTCTGGTTGTAAGCGTTTCCTCCAAGTAGGACAGACGAATGTTACATATCCAATTCAGGTAGCAGGCAAGCTGTTTCCGATTGCCAGGAAGGCCCTTAGAACAAGCTGGCCTTCGTAAGTTAGGCTAGAGAGCGAATGAGGCAGTATATCTCTAAGCAGTAGCCCAAAGAGGAAAGTGATTGCTGTCTCCAATGGAGGGATCACAAAGGTGTGGAGGCCTGAGTGATATGTTCACCTTCCTTTGCCTCCAACTGTGGACACAGTTATATGTGAGGCGGTGGCACCTGTCCTATTCGGGTACATGCATGAGATGGAAAGGCTTAGCTGATCATTCTGTAGCCCTTTCCAAACTGGGTGTTTCAGTGGCAGTGCCAGTACTTGCTGGGAATCCTGCTGCTTTTCCTGTGGGCTGCCCATTGCTTATGCTCTGAAAAGGCAGTTTGAAACCTCAGTGTCCTAAGGAGCATCTTGGGTGAGAAGAGATTGGGAAACTACACAGAAGATGCTCAGAAACTTCAAACCTGGAAAATGCCAGGGCGGTAATTCTCAGAGTGTGGTCCCCAGACCCCTGATTCAGAATCATCACAGGTGCTTGTTGAAATGCGGACTCCTGGGCCCATTCCAAGGCACAGAAGGTGCAGCATTGGAATTGAGGGGCTGTCTCCCAGGGCTGACACGCACATACATGCAGGCAATGGGGAGCGACATCTTTGCATAGAAACCCACTGAGGCAGCTGTTGCATTTCCTGATTATGAGGTGATTTATGTCCTCTAAAAATGTGTCCTATCACCCCTTCCCAGGGAGTCTAATTTAGCAGATCTGGGGTGGTTCCAGACAGGGAAATCAGATAGAATATTAATGAATTAGGAAACTGTTTTCATTTTTTAGCAGGGAGATCTATTTGAGACATGGGTGTCTCTTGGTAAAATATAAGGCAATTGGATCTCCATATTCTTAGAATCTTGGCAAAGAGAAGGATTCAGAAGGGCCCCACTTAGGTTGTGCCCATGGGGAACTGGATAGAGTCTTCACAGGTCAGTGTTGATTCAGCAGTATTTCTTGAGCCCCAGCTCTGGGTGACGCCCCATGGGGAACACTTCCAGCCATGCTACCATTAACTGGCTCCTTGTAGTAACCCAGCTGTGCATTTCCCCTTGCCTGCTCTGAGAGGCCTCGCTCCTGCCTGGCCCCTTCCCCACACTCATGGGCGTCCGCATCTCCATTCTACCTTCTGCTCTGCTGGGGAGGCTGAGGGCCCAGCACAGTTATGGCCCCTGGCCTCGGCAGGCATCTCCACTAGAGCCATGGGGTTGGTGCTAGGTAGACAAGTGTGAAGGGCTAGGAGAGCGGGACAGGGGTTTTGCATTGGCACAGTAGCCAAGACGACAAAGGTTGGAAAAGAAAAGGTAAAACTATCACAGTTTGCAAATGTCTACCTGGAAAACCCAAGAGAGTCAAGTGAAAACCCATCATAGCCAAGACTCGTCCAGGGGAGGAAGAGGTTTCACCAGGCTGTTGAAGGGAAGTTTCAGAAAATAGTGTGGAGGGAGAGCTGGGTTCATCCAAGTTGTTCCCAGCCTTTTGTCCTTGTCTGTTAGGGCCTCTTTCTTCCATGGGGAGTGGCAAAGGAGTGGCGACTTAGTGTTCTAAATAATAACACGGTCATTTCCAGAGTACTTGCCATGTGCCTGGCATCGTTCTAAACATGTATATCAACTAGTTTAATCCTCACAACAGCCCTGTGAGGTGGCGATTTCGGTCAGCATCACCTCATTACCTCCACATACAGGGAGGGAAAATGAAGTGTGGAGAATTGAGGCAACCTGCCCAAGGGTCACATAGCTAACAGGCGGCAGAGCCCAGGAACCTGCATGAGGCACCACCCACACTGCACTGCCTCCTGTCACACAGCAGGATGGGTCTGTCTCCCAGAGGCACCTTGACTTCTGCACTCATAAAACAGGCCACACAGTAGGGATTCAGTACACATTGTTGAATAGCTTTCATCTCTAGGGCAGTTTTCTGTCTTCAAGGCAAACAGTGGCCTGAGAGCTCTGAGAATTTAGGTATCCAGGGATCCAAGTGCTTTCTTATTTACTGAGAGACAGGCATGTCTCTGGTGAGATCCTGCCAAACATAAACTCCTCCTTATTAATAAATTTAGGAATTGTCTGGAACCACCAACATGGAGACTATCAACAATATTTACATCAGTTCTCTGAGCTGAAAGGTGTGTGCACAGCACTGCCCCTGATGTCTGTGACTTTCAGTCAGAGACTTAACCTCTCTGATCTTCAGATCTTCACTGGTTTAAAAAGAAAGAGCTGGGTCAGTATTACCAACCTCAACAGGTCATTTTGAGGATTAAATGAGACAACACATGGGAAGGGTCTCATCCAGTGCTGGCTCGTAGTGGGATCTCCATGAAGGTAAGTCTCTCCCTGTGCCTCCCAGGAGGGCCAACAGCTATGTGGGATTTCACAAAACATTGATGCATTATAGGACCTGCTCCCTGCCCTCACCTAGCTTATAATTTAGGCAAGAAGAGTTTCTGAAACCACAGACATAGAAATCATAATTCCAGGCCACAGCAGGGGAGACCCCACATGGCAGTGCCTGGTCTGGTCTTTCGAGCAGGCATGACCTGTGCCCACGGGCCCAAATCCCTTGTAGCTGTGATTTGGGGCAGGAACAGTGATTTTACAAAGTTAAAAAAAAAAGTCATGTAAAAATCCAGACTTTCATCCAGGCATGGTAGCTCATGCCTGTAATCCCAGCATTTTGGGAGGCCGAGGTGGGTGAGTCACCTGAGGTCAGGAGTTCAAGACCAGCCTGGCCAACATGATGAAACCCTGTGTCTAGTAAAAATACAAAAATCAGCTGGGTGTGGTGGTATGCGCCTGTAATCCCAGCAACTTGGGATGCTGAGGCAGGACAATCGCTTGAACTTAGGAGGCAGACGTTGCAGTGAGTTTAGATCACGCCATTGCACTCTAGCCTGGGCGACAGAGCAAGACTTCATCTTAAAAAAAAAAAAAAAAAAAAAAAATCCAGACTTCTAGCCTGTCTCGAAAAATCAGGCGTTATGGCAAGAATGGGCTCAAATTCCTGCATGGTAACAGTCAGCAGCCCCCACACGGGCTGTGGCCACCCCTCCTGCAGAGCTCTGTGGTGTGTCTGGGCTAAGAGTGGGGCTAGGTTCAAACCCTGGACCCACCACTTTCCAGGTGGCATGACCTCAAGCAGGTTACCTGACCTCTTCTGTGCGTCTGGGCAGCGGCAGTACCTATGTCCTGATCTTGTTGTGGGGATTTGCTGAGCTTCGGTCTGTGTAAAAGGCCAGAAGCACCTGATAATTATTATTGTGGCTGCTGTTATTATCTTGACTCCTCTCTGCCCAACCCTGGGAAGCATTCATGTGCTTGCTCTGTGGGTTGGAAGAAGGAAAGCTCATCGCAGCCTGGGGATTGATGGATTTTTTAGAGGAGCTGTCTTTTGAATAGGGCCTGAACTGCCTGAGGGAAGAGCCATGCTAGGCGGGGGACAGCAAAAGTAAAAGCGCAGAGGTGGAAAGTGTACACCATGTCAAGCGGCTGTCAGCAGAGTCCTTTTATGACTGTTAAGGGGTTTTCTTTTGTTTCTGTGTGAGTTGCAGATGGGTTTGGGCCTTGGTGCACGTCAGTGTCTTGGACCCCTGAGGAAGGATGTCATCACCCCCAGGTTGGGCATGCACAGTCTTCTTTAGGACAGCGAGATTAACCCGCTCAGCAGGCTGTGGGCAGGGTCATTGTGGGGTCCAGACAGAGACGTGGGGAGGGTCAGAAGACCTTTCTGTGTCATTACAGGAGTGGGAAGTGGAATGGCCCCAAGATGTCCCCTGGGACTCGACCATGACAAAACCTTGTCCCTCAGCAGAAGAGAATCTAGAAAATCTATCTGGCGGAGTCCTGGAAGTGGGTGAGGTGTGGGGTGGGGTAAGAAGGGGTTGTGCAAGACTGGACTGGTGACCCAAGGGAGGCCCAGAAGACGCCTTGAAGGGGAGCACAAAGATGGGGAGGAGAAGCCTTCAGTTTCCCTGTGGCTGGAGCAGGGGAGGGTTTGGGGGCCAGGTGCATGAATGGACCCCAGCTCCTTTTTGGGTGGGAGCAGCCATGACAAGGGACTGTATTAAACTTCGAAATGCAGAACTCTAGAGCAGCCTGTGTCTATGCTGATTTTAAGTTCTGAATTTTCTGGTGGTCCTTATTATAGGTAATGAGACATATTCCCCACAAATCGGTAATATCCTATAATTCTCCAGTTTCCACATCCCAATGACACCTCTCTGATTGTCTCACACTTAGAAGTAATACCCAAAAATAGCCTTTGAGGAGTCCCATGCCCTGGGGTTTTATTTGGAAGGTAAGGTCACTGTATTTATGTATCAGCCACAAATACTTGAATGAGAATGAAAATTCCTAAGGATTTGCCATTTCCGGCTGATGGCACTAGATCCCTTGGAAATGTCCCATGTCATAATATGCCAACACATTTAGAATTTTCAACAGTCATGGAAACAAACAGGTGCTTGGGGCAGCTAAAAATAACCACCCTGGGAAGTGAAACTGGGGCAGTGCCAAGGATCTAAGGTGGGCAGTACTGCGCTTTCGGGAGAGGTCAGGACTGTGGAGAGAAGGCCAAGAAAAGAAAATTCTGCCCATGACCCTCCCAGCACCCAGGAGTGTGTTTTCTTTTCTCAGAATCTCTCTCCGATGTGCTAGCTCTTTTTGTGTCATCTCAACTGAAACATCTCACAGCTCCAACCCACCGCTCCCATATCTTGCATAGCTTTCTGTCCAGATTTCTGAATTAAAGACTGGATCCAGAGAGTGTCCCACTGTGCATGGATGGGGGGCTTCCTCTTGCCCCAGTGAGATGCTCCTGCTGCCGTTCTCACCCCGGAACACCCCTGATTTAGCCACCGAGGACCTCTGGGGTGGTGAGAGGCGCGAGGGATGATCGGGGAGTGCTGTGCTCAGCAGCCTGAACTGTGTCAGGGAGCCCAGGCATTCCAGCCCGTGTCATCCACCCCCTCCTGTGAAGAGCCATAGCCACATCTTCCATGCCCTGCTGCACTTCCTGAGGAGTGAAAGATGGTGGCTGTCAGCATGTCAAGGATGACGGGTGGCAAGAGGGGTAAACACAGCTTGTTACTACCAGATTCGATTACCGGGTGATGCTCGAAGACAAATGGCCTGGGGCCTCTCTGCCCCTTGAGGGCAGGGGCAGTCTTAGTCACCAGGAGCAGGGTCCCGTGAGGAGGTGTTAGGGATGTTGTGGAATCATCTCCCAAAGCCAGTGCCAGTCGATAGGACTAGTTGTGTTATCTCGAGTTTTCATTGTTGGTAGTTTTGAATTGGGAGCCGTGATTTGACCCTGAGAATAACCAAAACTGTACAAAAGACATGTATATTCAAAACAAGACACAATAAGGCTCAAAAACAGAACTGTCTATGGTGATAAAGGTTAGAGTAGGAGTTACCTTGGGGGCAGAGGAATGTTGGCTGGGACAGTATATGCAAGAACCTTCTAGAATGGTTCTGGAATGTTCTGTATCTTGATCTGATGGTGGTGACACAAGTTTATACAGATGTATTAATTGAGCTGTACATTTAAGATGTGGGGAATCGCTCTGAACCTATTCTAGTAGCGGGGGCTCCCCGAGTTTTAAAAAAGATGTGTACATTTTACTGTATATATACTATATCTCAGTGAATAAGTAACAATAAAGAAAAAATATGCATAAAGGTGGACTGTGAACAGAGACACCTTGGCAGTATTTGAATAACTTAGCTTTTACCATATTTGGAGTTTGCTGTCCCCTGGTCCTAGGTGCTAAAAACCTGATTTGGTTCAGTCCGGACATTTAAAACACCAGCCAGTGATGGAGAGTAAAATAATGGCAAGTCTCTTCCTAGTTTGACCATCAAGAGAGTAATTTGGAAACTCCAGCCCTGTGCCCTGAAACCAGAGTCTGTCCATCCCTCTACAATTAGATGAGCTTCCTGGGGCATCAAGGTCAAGCAGATCCAGCTCTGAATTGCTGTTCTGCCACTTTAACACCAGGATCTTCTAAAAAACAGTTGCCCTCTCTCAGGTTCCGTTTCTTTGTGAATTGGGTGAACTCTTGAGTGTTCTTTAGCAAAGGAGTACCTGTAACGTGCTCTGCCCAGTGGTGAGTCCGTAGCAAGTGATCAATAAATGCTAAAGATGCTGATTGTCATTGTCGCTACTATCACGAAATTGTGCAGCGTTCCAGGGAACTCCAGGGAGCCACATACCCTCGCCAGTGATGTACCTCTACAATGGCTTCAACAAACAGTTCCCACACGATGCAACTTTTCCTACAGTTGGGCGGGCTCCAGGGTGCAGAGGCCCCCTCTGGCTTGGCAGGATGGCTTGGCTGGAGCCTGTGCTGGTTCTCAGAGCGGGAGCATGGTCGAGTTGGCCAACAGTGTACCCACGTTGAAGCAGCTGTGCCGAACATCTGGCTCTGATTATCTGGCTGGGAATGGCCGGGGGTGGGAGCACTGTGATTTATAGATTGCTCCTTTGGCTGTAAATCCCATCTGTAATTGTGACTTCTCTGTCCCTAATTGTTTGCAGAGAAGAGCGGAGCTCAATGGCTTACAATCCCTGGCAGGGCCCAAGGCTGCTGAGGGGGAGGGATGGTGGTGGTGGTGAGGTTTGTTGCTAGGACACGGCTGTCTTTGTTTTGGTCCCTGCTCAGCAGTGTTTTTAAGGCCCTGTATACATTTCTCTGTATTGTTAATGTAATTTGTTCAGGCAGTGAACAGCCAAGTTCAGCCGAAGGAATCCGATACTCATAACAGAAACACCAGAGGCCAGGTTTTTGTGGTCAAATTAGGGTTTTGAGGCCTCTGAAGAGAATGAAATGTTGGCGCTGGGCGGGGGGACAATCTCCCTTTCTCCTCTTGTGCTGATGCTGGCCTGGGTTCAGCTTCCTTGAGGAGCTTGGCTTTGGGGCACCAAGTCCACTGCATTCAGGGCTGTGTTAAGTGGGGAGCTCGGCTGCCCTTCTCCGAGAAAGGGAATGCAGATTTTATTCAAAAGGGAAGAAAGAGCGCTAACAAAGTATGAGCAAGTTTGGGCCCTGCCTGCCCAGCCTTTCCTTCCCCCTGGCTCTGGGCAGCATTTCCCCCCTCCCCCACCCCGCATCACTTGACTGGTGAGGAAATAATAGCTGGGCTCTGTTGAGAAGGTATGTGACTGTGCAAAATGCAATTTGCCCGTTTCCGCTGCCCATGAAGACCCGACAGCCCACTTGCCATCTGGGAACCTCGCGCCCTGCTGTGCTTGGAGTTTTCGGAAACGTTGGATTCCAAACAACTTCCAGTGAGCGGTTGGTGATATTAAGTTAACTCAGTTCATCTTACCCTGTTTATTTTGCCTCAGAAAGTAAAATAAGATAGAAACAAACATACCAGCCCACAAACATTTCCATGCTTCCTTTTGCTTCTAGAATGCGTATGTTGGGAAATTAATCAGACCAACGTTAGCCCCTTCCTCCCAGCCCTGGAAGAATGCCTGGTGTGCATGCATCCCTCTCTCCAGTTAGCAATTACCAAACACCTTCTGTGGTTACCAAGGAGAGCGTGATAGGGTCCCAGCCCTCCAGAGCTTACAATGTAAGAGAACAAACAGGAACATGAGTCTTTACAATACCTGCGATGAGTGCCAACAAAGTGGAATAAAATGTCACCTGAAATACTTGAGAAAGGGGCTGCTCAAGCTTGGAGAAGGAGGCAGAGGCTTTGGGGAGATGTTTGATCTGAGCCTTGCAGGAGAGAGTCCAAGCATGGGTTCTAGTACTACCTGGATGCAAGCCTTCCTCTCCCTGTGTCCCAGCAAGGAAGAGTTGCCTTCTTAATGACCCCATTCATTGTCCCCAGAATGTGGTGATTTACCAGAAGTCTTCGGAGGCAAGCCATCTCCAGTTCAGAAGGGGAATCCCACGTGTGTGTTGAATATGAGGCATTGTTTAAGACACCTCCAGCCCTCACCACATTGGCAAACTAAGAGTGTCAACTTGAAACAAGTGTATACATTATGGCCATTTTCACTCCACAACAAATGTTTGTAAGTGGCCACCTAAGCCTGTGAACTTCCTAACTTTGATAATTACAAATGCGAGGTAGATACGATTGAAGCAAACCTGGCAAGTTATACTGACTTGCAGCTGAAGCACTCTGAGAAATAGAACAATTTGTTCACAGAAGAAGGAAATCAAGGTGTTCTACACTCTTAATTTCCAAGGTCTTTGTTTAAAGTGAATGAGTTCAAAAGAGGGAAGACACATTCTGCTCACGTTTGATGTCACTCACTACTCATGTCGCAGTATTGGAGAGTCAGAGCCTGTGTCCCAGCTTCTTGCCATGGGCACCGTGCTCTTAAGCCGTAGAGACTCGGATGTTCCACTGCCGACCAGTATCCTCACCAGTGATCCCAAGATGCTGTTGAGGCACTTTTCTTTTTGAGAGTTTACTGACACCCTACCCACCACTGAGTAGCATGTTCCTTGCCCATGATTCCCTTCTGTACTCCCTCCCCCGATACCCTGTACAGGCCAAGTATCCCTTATCCAAAATGCTTGGGGCCAGAAGTGTTTCACAGTTTTGGAACTCTTACTGGATTTGGGAATGTTTGCATTATACTGACCAACTGAGCATCTGTAACTGGAAAATCTGACATGCCCCAGTCAACGTCTCATTTGAGTGTCATGTTGGTACTCAAGAAGTTTCAGATTTTGGAGCGTTTTAGGAGTTTGGATTTTGGGGTTAGGGATGCTCAACTTGTACTAGCACTAAATTAGGTCTAACCAGTTTTTATCAAAATAATTTTTTTCTTGTTTGTCTCCTTCTCTAGACCATGGAATTCCTTGGGATCAAAAATCATGTCCTCTTCTCCCATGCCTAGAAGAATGCCCAAGAGGTGTTCACTATGTATTTATAGGGTGAAATTTTCTTGTATATGTCTTATATCTCTTAAGAAATTGGTTTTCCAGACAATAAATGCTCCCTTTTCAAAGCACTATAATTAACTCTAGCTGTTTTTGATTAAAAATGTTCTCAAATGCATCCCACACTTTTCTAACTTTATTTATTTTATTTATCTATTATTATTATTATTATTAAGATAAGATCTTGCTCTGTCACCCAGGCTGGAGTGCAGTGGCATGATCTTGGCTCACTGCAATTCCGCCTCCTGGGCTCAAACAATCCTTCTGCCTCAGCCTCCCAAATAACTGGGACTATAGGCACATGCCACCACGCCTGGCTAATGTTTGTATTTTTTGAAGAGATGGGGTTTCACCACATTGCCCAGGTTGGTCTTGAACTCCTGAGTTGAAGGGATTTGCCCGCCTTGGCCTCCCAAAGTTCTGGGATTACAGACTTGAGCTTCCACGCCCAGCCTTATCTGACTTCTAGTAGTTCCAAATATCTGTATTAAAATCATGAACTAGGAAATGTTTAGTTAAAATGTCTTTTTATTCCAATGGTGGGGGAAAAAACTGGTGATAGTGTTCTCTCCTAAAGCTTTTGCATTTTTACCTCTAGGAGAGGTCCTTGGATATTTACCCAGGCTTTTCCTGACTTGATAGGAGAACTGCTTGGTTATTGGATAGCGCAGTCATCTGCAGATTAGGTGGCAGCTGACCATCTAGGCAGGGGAAAATATGAGAAGTAATAAGACAAAAGGATACCCTGTGATGGACGGTCATAATGGTGACATAAGATGTTCAGAGCCAGGAGCAGTGGCCCACACCTGTAATCCCAACACTTTGGGATGCCGAAGCGGGAGGATCACTTGAGGCCAGGAGTTCAAGACCAGTCAGGTCAACATAGCCAGACCCTGTCTCTAAAAAAAATAAAATAAAATAGGCACACAACTGTAGTCCCAGCTACTCGGGAGGCTGAGGTGAGAGGATGGCTTGAGCCCAAAAGTTAGAGGCTGCAGTGAGCCATGATTGTGCCCCTGTACTCCAGCTTGGGCAACAGAGTGAAACCCCATCTCAAAAAACAAATTTTTTTTTTTTCCAGAAAAGGCTATTGTATGCTTTCCATTGAAAGAAAGAAGCAGGATCAGAGAAATGCAGACTAAAACAATGAGATGCCAAAAGTTAAAGTCTAAGAATACTGGTGTTGGTGAGAATGTTTGTTAATAAATGACACATTTGCGTATTATGTTGAGGAATGATTTGGCAATATCTAGTAAAATCAAAGATGCACATATCTTATGACCCAGCAAATCTACTACACATGAGCACAAGGGACATGAACAAGAATATTCCTTGCTGCAACGTTTACAGTAGCATAAACTAGAAACAACATATGTGGCCATCTATGTATTAAATAAATAAATATAGTCATATAGTAGAATATAATGAATTAACTCAGGTCTACATGTATTAACATGAATGAATTCCAAAAGTCTAACACTCATTAGAAAAAGTAAGTGGCTAGGCTGGGCACAGTTGCTCACACTATAATCCCAGCACTTTGGAAGGCCAAGGCAGTGGGATCACTTGAACCCAGGAGTTCCACAAGATCAGCATGGGCAGCATAGTGAGACCTCATCTCTTTGAAAAGAAAGAAAGAAACAATAAGGGGCTAAAAGATACCTAAAATGTAGTGCCATGTATAAGAATGTTTGTAACTCCCAAGAGAATGAGAACTGCATTTGGTTATACAGGAGAATGCCCTGGTGTTTAGGAGACGGGGGCTGAGGTATTTGAGGGTAAGGTGTTACAGTATTGACAAATGACTTTCAAATGGTTCTGAAAAATAAAAATGTGTGTGTGTGAATACATACATAGGGAAGGGAGGTAAGCAAAGACAGTGTGTGAACGTGTTAATGATGATTAATCTGGATGAAGGACAGATGGGTGTTTATTGTGCTTTTCCTATAACTTTCCTTTAAAATAGAGTTTTTCAAAATAAAAAATTGAAGACACTCATTGAGCCCATAAATTGTGGATAATACATGTGTAGTGAAATATATTTAATGAAAAACATGCAGAGGTATGACAAGCAGTACCTTTAGGACAACAGTTACTTCTGGGAGGGCAGATAAATGAATGACAGATCAGATGCTTAAGCTGTATCAATAACACTTTATTCTTTAAGAAAAAAAAAGAGGTGGGGAGCTCTGAGATTAATATGGGAAAATGGTAAACTTTCAATCTGGGGTCCATTAGGGTCTCTACTTACTTTCTCTACTTTAAAATATGTGTGTGTGTGTGTGTGTGTATATATATATATATATTTTTTTTTTTTTTTTGAGACGGAGTCTCACTGTCACCCAGGCTGGAGTATAGTGGCGCAATCTCAGCTTACTGCAACCTCCACCTCCCAGGTTCAAGCGATTCTCCTGCCTCAGCCTCCCGAGTAGCTTGGACTACAGGCATGTGCATCCATGCTCTGCTAATTTTTGTATTTTTGGTAGAGACGGGGTTTCACCATGTTGGCCAGGATGGTCTCGATCTCTTGACCTCATGATCTGCCTGCCTCTGCCTCCCAAAGTACTGGGATTACAGGCATGAGCCACTGTGCCCAGCCTATAGTTTTATAACTAAATGATAGTTTATTCCATAACTAAAAATAACATTTTTAAAACTTCAGAAAAGTGGGAATAAATAATTTAGTTTTCATTTTAAAATTAAAGCTTATTTTGAAAGTTACCATGATGCTTAAAAGAGAGAGAAGATATATTTTGTAGCTCTATCCACTGGAAAAGGTTAGAAACAATATGATTATCTCAATAACACTGACCGGCTCCAGTGCTCAGATTATATTCTCCAAATACCATTTCCCAGTTAAAATAAAACCAGGCTCCTGGTAGAAGGAGCTGATTTGATGTATCAGCCTAGATGTATTAACCTGGAATATATTGTTATACAAGAAAGCATGAAAACTATTGAAGACCATTAGAGACCCAAGTCTGCTGTTATGGACTCAGGTACTAGGACTGCTAGATCAGAAGGACTCAGCAGCCAACCTGAATAGGATGGAAAAAATGAAATAATTAGATCACTAAGAATATATTATATTTATTAAAATCCTTAAGTTCACAATGACACCAAAAAACACAACCAAATAAACAACAACACTGGTCTCCTTTGGAGGACAAGAGGGAGCTAAGTCATTATTTTCAATGTGTTAATAGAGAGACAGAATCACGCATTTATCCTGCCTGTGCTGTGTGCTGTTTGCCACTGGGCCACTAGTTGAGGAAAGTTTTTCTTTACAGAAATATTTCAGCTAATAAATGAAGAAGAAATAGTCTTGTTCCCTGTCTTAGTTCATTTTGTGTTGCTGTAACAGCACACCACAAACTGGGTAATTTATAAAGGAAAGATATTTACTTGGCTCGCAGTTAAGGAGGCTGGGAAGTCCAAGGGCATAGTGCCGGCATCTGCTCAGCATCTGGTGAGGGCCTTCTTGCTGCGTCGTCCTATAGGAGAAAGGCAAGAGAGTTTACACATGTGTGTGCACAAGATGGCAGGATGGAGGATGGGGGGCAAACTCATACTTTTATCAGGAACCCCCACAGTAAGGACATTAATACATTTATGAGGGCACAGCCTCATAACCTAATCACCTCTTAAAGTTTCCACTTCTCAACACTGTTGCATTATGGATTAAGTTTGCAAAACATGAACTTTGGAGGACATATTCAAACCATGGCATTCCCTCTCCCCTAAATAAAGTAAAATGACATTGAACCCGAATTTGATCAAGCCTCTAGATCTAATTATTAGTTTACCAGAAATACAATTCAGAAGAACATGTTAGACTGACACCATGAGGATATGATTAGCAAAATCCAGACTTTAAAAAAAAAAAAAAAAACTACAGGAACATCCACGAATAGTATGGGGGCGTGGGCAGGGTGGAAATAGGGAAAGAGAAAGACTCCTAAAGATTAAAAGGCTAAAAAAGACTAAAGGTGGCCAGATGCAGTGGCTCACACCTATAATCCCAGCACTTTTGGAGGCCGAGGAGGGCAGATCACCTGAGGTCAGGAGTTCGAGACCAGCCTGACCAACATGGTAAAACCTTGTCTCTACTAAAAATACAAAATTAACCAGGCATGGTGGCACATGCGTGTAATCCCAGCTACTCGGGAGGCTGAGGCAGGAGAATCAGTTGAAACCAGAGGGTGGAGGTTGCAGTGAGCCGAGATCGGCCATTGCACTCTAGCCTGGGCAACAAGAGTGAGACTGTCTCAAAAAAAAAAAAAAAAAGACTAAAGGCATGGTGGCTTATGCCTGAATCCCAGCATTTTGGGAGGCCATGGTGTGGATTGCTTGACCTCAGGAGTTCAAGGCCAGCCTGGGCAACATGGTGAAACCCCACTATGGTCTCCACCAAAAATACAAAACATTAGCCTGTGACAGTGGTATGCACCTGTCATCCCAGCTACTTGGGAGGCTTAGTTGTGAGGATTTCTTGAGACAGGGAGGCAGAGGCTGCAGGGAGCCTAGATTGCAGTGCTGCAGTCCAGCCTGGGTGACAGAATGAGACCCCATGTCACAAAAAAAAAAAAAAAAAAAAAAGATTAAAGGCTTTAAAAAAGAATAAAAGACATAAATTGACCAACAGCAAATGTATGGACCATGCATCGGATCCTGATTGAAATAAACCGTAGGGAAAAATTATTTCTAAGTCATAATATTAGAAAATTATTGTTAACCCTTAAAAACATTTTTTAGGATTTTAAAAAATTTCCTGCTTTCTAGAGATAACACATAGGAATATTTACCAATGAAGTGATAGGCTATCTGGGCTGTGTTTCAAAATAGTCTTGGGCTTATGGGTGGATGAGCAAGGAGTGGGTGGGGGATGGATGAATGGAGATGGGCCATGAGCTAGTAACTGCGGAACCTGGTGGTGGCTTAACCAGATTCATTATATTGTTCTCTCTACTTTTGTGTACATTGGAAATTTTCCAAAAAGGTTTGTTTTTGAGGTGGAATCTCACTCAGTCACCTAGGGTAGAGTGCAGTGGTACAGTCATAGCTCACTGTAGCCTCAAACTCCTGGGCCAAAGCAATCCTCCCACCTCAACCTCCTGAGTAGCTGGGACTATAGGTGTGTGCCATCATGCCCTGCTAATTTTTACAAATTTTTTGTAGAGACAGGGTTTCGAACTCCTCGCCTCAAGCGATCCTCTTGCCTTAGCCTCCCAAAGTGCTGGGATTGCAAGCATGAGCCACCATGCCTGGCCACAAAATAAAAGGTTCTAAATATTTCGTTTTTATTCACCTGTCAGAATCCCAGGTAGAAGTTAGAGTGTTCGGTGGATGGTTGAGTGTCTGAGCAGGACCCCACAGCCAAGGGGGGTTAAGAGGGAGGGGCCGGCAAGGGTAGGGAATAAGTCCTGATTAGGTGAGCTGCTGGAGGTGGATGTATGGGGTGTCTGCTTCCCCAGGTAGAGCTGGATAGATATTGGTGTGCTGAGAATGAGAAGGGGGATGAAGAAAGATGCAAAATCCAGCAAGAAGTACCCAAAAACAACCACCCACAGCAAAAAAATGGGAGAATGAGCGATTTAACCCCACAAGGCATACACTTTCTAAGACTTTACAAATAAGAATACCTTTAGTCCCTACAGCAACCCTCTCATGAGGTATGTGCTGTTCTTTGTCCCTATTTTACCTCATTTTTTCTTTTTTTATTATACTTTAAGTTCTAGGGTACATGTGTACAACGTGCAGGTTTGTTTCATAAGTATACATACGCCATGTTGGTTTGCTGCACCCATCAACTCGTCATTTACATTAGGTATTTCTCCTAACACTATCTCTCCCCCAGCCCCCACCCCCCAACAGGCCCCAGTGTGTGATGTTCCCCTCCCTGTGTCCATGTGTTCTCATTGTTCAGCTCCCACCTATGAGTGAGAACATGCGGTGTATGGGTTTCTGTCTTTGTGATAGTTTGCTGAGAATGATGGTTTCCAGCTTCATCCATGTCCCTGCAAAGGACATGAACTCATCCTTTTTTATGACTGCATAGTATTCCATGGTGTATATGTGCCACATTTTCTTTATTCAGTCATTTATTGATGGACATTTGGGTTGGTTCCAAGTCTTTGCTATTGTGAATAGTGCTGCAGTAAACATACATGGGCATGTGTCTTTATAGTAGCATGATTTATAATCCTTTGAGTATATACCCAGTAATGGGATGGCTGGGTCAAATGGTATTTCTAGTTCTAGATCCTTGAGGAATCGCCACACAGTCTTCCACAATGGTTGAACTAGTTTACAGTCCCACCAACAGTGTAAAAGTGTTCCTGTTTCTCCATATCCTCTCCAGCACCTGTTGTTTCCTGACTTTTTAATGATTGCCATTCTAACTGGTGTGAGATGGTATCTCATTGTGGTTTTGATTTGCATTTCTCTGATGGCCAGTGATGATGAGCATTTTTTCATGTGTCTGTTGGCTGCATAAATGTCTCCTTTTGAGAAGTGTCTATTCATATCCTTTGCCCACTTTTTGATGGGTTTGTTTTTTTCTTGTAAATTTGTTTAAGTTCTTTGTAGATTCTGGATATTAGTCCTTTGTCAGATGGATAGATTGCAGAAATTTTCTCCCATTCTGTAGGTTGCCTGTTCACTCGGATGATAGTTTCTTTTGCTGTGCAGAAGCTCTTTAATTAGATCCCATTTGTGTATTTTGGCTTTTGTTGCCATTGCTTTTGGTGTTTTAGTCATGAAGTCTTTGCCCATGCCTATGTCCTGAATGGTATTGCCGAGGTTTTCTTCTAGGGTTTTTATGGTTTTAGGTCTTACATTTAAGTCTTTAATCCATCTTGAGTTAATTTTTGTGTAAGGTGTAAGGAAAGGATCCGGTTTTAGCTCACTACATATGGCTAGCCAGTTTTCCCAGCACCATTTATTAAATAGGGAATGCTTTCCCCATTGCTTGTTTTTGTCACGTTTGTCAAAGATCAGATGGTTGTAGATGTGCGGTGTTATTTCTGAGGGCTCTATTCTGTTCCATTGGTCTATATATCTGTTTTAGTACCAGTACCATGCTGTTTTGGTTACTGTAGGCTTGTAGTATAGTTTGAAGTCAGATAGTGTGATACCTCCAGCTTTGTTCTTTTTGCTTAGGATTTTCTTGCCTATGCAGGCTCTTTTTTGGTTCCGTATCAAATTTAAAGTAGTTTTTTCCACCTCTGTGAAGAAAGTCATTGGTAGCTTGATGGGGATGGCATTGAATCTATAAATTACCTTGGGCAGTATGGCCATTTTCATGATATTGATTCTTCCTATCCATGGGCATGGAATGTTCTTCCATTTGTTTATGTCCTCTTTTATTTCATTGAGCAGTGGTTTGTAGTTCTCCTTGAAGAGGCCCTTCACATCTCTTGTAAGTTGGATTCCTAGGTATTTTACTCTCTTTGAAGCAATTGTGAATGGGAGTTCCCTCATGATTTGGCCCTCTGTCTGTTATTGGTGTATAGGAATGCTTGTGATCTTTGCACATTGATTTTGTATCCTGAGACATTGCTGAAGTTGCTTACTAGCTTAAGGAGATTTTGGGCTGAGACAGTGGGGTTTTCTAAATATACAATCATGTCATCTGCAAACATAGACAATTTGACTTTTTCTTTTCCTAATTGAATACCCTTTATTCCTTTCTCTTGCCTGATTGCCCTGGCCAGAACTTCCAATACTATGTTGAATAGGAGTGGTGAGAGAGGGCATCCCTGTCTTGTGTCGGTTTTCAAAGGGAATGCTTCTAGTTTTTGCTCATTCAGTATGATATTGGCTGTGGGTTTGTCATAAATAGCTCTTATTATTTTGAGATACGTCCCATCAGTACCTAGTTTATTGTGAGTTTTTAGCATGAAGGACTGTTGAATTTTGTCAAAGGCCTTTTCTGCATCTATTGAGATAATCATGTGATTTTTGTCGTTGGTTTTGTTTATGTGATGGATTACGTTTATTGATTTGAGTATGTTGAACCAGCCTTGCATCCAGGGATGAAGCCAACTTGATCGTGGTGGATAAGCTTTCTGATGTGCTGCTGGATTTGGTTTCCTAGTATTTTATTGAGGATTTTTGCATCGATGTTCATCAGGGATATTAGCCTAAAATTCTTTTTTTGTTGTATCTCTGCCAGGCTTTGGTATCAAGATGATGCTGGCCTCATAAAATGAGTTAAGGAGGATTTCTTCTTTTTCTATTGATTGGAATAGTTTCAGAAGGAATGGTACCAGCTCCATTTTGTACCTCTCCCTATTTTACCATTAAGGAAGCTGACACACAGATAAATTACTTGCGTAAGACAGTGGCAAGTCCTTTAAGTCACTGGCAAAGCCAGGATTTGAACCTGGGCTAGCCTGGAACCTGGCTTCTTCGCTGCTGTGCCACACTGCGCTTCTCTATGTCAGTGCAGCTTCCAAGTTTTTGTGGAAATCTGCGACCATAAAGTAGCTCCCTCTCCCAACTTCTCTATTCTCTTAGTTCCCATTCTCCTAATCACCCAAACTTGCTGACTTCAGCTCTTCTCTCCCTCCTGTCCCATAATAACCACTCACTCCTAGGTTCTGTGTATTCTCTAAAACTGTCCTCTGATCCCAGAGCCATCTCTCAGAAGACACAGTTTGTGGTTTTCCAGCCTGGATCACTGCGGTAGTGCCCCTGACTCCAGCTCTTCCCTTTCTGTTTATCTCCTTTTCTTTTTTTCTTTTTTTTAACGTCCCAGTGCACCACTTTCTCCCTGTCATTCTTGTGCTTGCAAACCTTCAAGGCATCCTCATTGACCATAGATTGAACACAAGATCTTGCTTCTGAGGCAGCGAGAACAGTCAGGGCTTGGGTTCAAATAGTACCGCTGCTGCCGTTTTACCCTGTGACTCTGCAGGATGGGGATGGGACTCACTCAGAGAGGCTTTAAGATCAAATGTGCAAAAGCATACATGGAGTGCCTGAGACAATACAAGCACTTGATCCCCAGAGTGAGTTGGTGTTTAACAAATGTTCACCCCGATGCTGTTTTGCTGTTTTTCCAGCATCTACCTTGTACAACAACTCTACCAAATCCCTTCTACTGGATATCTTTGGACTTCTCCTCCTGCCCCCACCCCTTTGCACTTAGCTCTGCTCACTGCATTGATCTCCTCTGCTTACACTATCAAACCCCTGCTGGACTCAACTAAAGAAGCCTCTCTCTCCCTCAGGCCTTGGTGACCTGTTCTTCCCATGAACTACTAGAGTACTTGCCACTTGAACAACACTTGGGTTTTTTGGACCATTCGATTTTCAGAAAACTTGGTGGGGGAGAGGGACTGTCAGAGTAATATCCCCTCTTTTTATTTTTATTTTTTAACCAAGTAAGCATATTAAGAGAAACAACAATCCTAATTTCATTCGAAAAAGAATATTTTAATAATAAAAAGGGTGGATGGGGGACAAGCTCACCCTAGAGCAAAGGACAGTCTTTTAAATTATATAAGCTTAGCTTTAGTTAAAAACTTGCCTCTTGGCCGGGCGCAGTGGCTCACGCCTGTAATCCCAGCACTTTGGGAGGCCGAGGCAGGTGGATCACGAGGTCAGGAGATCGAGATCATCCTGGTTAACATGGTGAAACACCATCTCTACTAAAAAATACAAAAAATGAGCCGGGCGAGGTGGCAGGCACCTGTAGTCCCAGCTACTCAGGAGGCTGAGGCAGGAGAATGGCGTGAACCCGGGAGGCAGAGCTTGCAGTGAGCCGAGGTCGTGGCACTGCACTCCAGCCTGGGCGATGGAACCAGACTCTGTCTCCAAAAAAAAAAAAAAAAAAAAAACCTTGCCTCTTCGTTCTTGTTTCTACCATTCTAATAGAAACCAGTGATGCCTGCCACTTATTTGAGTGCATATGGCTCATTTCCCATCTTCCTTATAAGCTCTAGATTCTGGACTGGGCACAGTGGCTCACACCTATAATCCCAACACTTTGGGGCCCAAGATGGGAGGATCTCTTGAGACCAGGAGGTCAAGACCAGGCTGGGTAACATAGTGAGACCCTGTCTCTACAAAAATAAAAATTAGCCAAGCATGGTGCCTTGCACCTGTAGTCCCAGCTACTCAGGAGGCTGAGGTGGGAGGATTGCTTGAACCCAGGAGTTTGAGGCTGTGGTGAACTATGATATCCCTGCTGCACTCCAGCCTGAGTAACAGAGCAAGACCCTGTCTCGGAAAAAAAAAAAAAAAAAATCAGTCACAAACATTTTCATGTTGTTTGGGTATTTGTTTTTCCATTCAACATTTAATCCTTGAGTAACTCCTAGCAGTCTGGGCAGTGTCTTAGGGACTAAGGTATTAAACAGATAGGAGGCAGGGTATGGTGGCTCATGCCTATAATCCCAACACTTTGGGAGGCCAAGGCAGGAGGATCACTTGAGCCCATGGGTTCAAGATCAGCCTGGGCAACATAGCAAGACCCGGTCTTTACAAAAAATTTGAAAAATTAGCCATGCGTGGTGGTGCACACCTGTAGTCTCAGCTACTCAGGAAGTTGAGGCGGGAGGATCGCTTGAGACTAGGAGGTCAAGGCTGCAGTGAGCAGTGATTGCACCACTGTACTCCCGCCTGGGCAACAGAGTGAGACAAAATTTTGTTTAATGAAAATAAAATGATAGGGTTCCAGCCTTAGAGGGACTGCATTTCAAGTGAGAGAGAGGGATGAATGTCCAGTCACCAGTGGGGACATTGTGCTGAGGAAGGGCAGCCTCGACCTTGAAAGGGAAGAGGTGGGTTGGGGCTCCCTTCAAAGTATGCCACCTGACTTGGGGTTCCCAGGGAGTTCAGAATGGTTGCAATTTAGTCACAGGAAGCAAGGAAGGAGATGTTGAGAGATGACCTAGGGAGGTAAGAGACCAGCCCTCAAAGTCGTTCTTTATCATTCTTAGAAATTTGAACCTTAGGCCGGGCGCGGTGGCTTATGCCTGTAATCCCAGCACTTTGGGAGGACGAGGTGGGCAGATCACGAGGTCAGGAGATCAAGACCATCTTGGCTAACACAGTGAAACCCCGTCTCTGCTAAAAAAAAAAAAAATACATAGTAGTAGCCAGGCTTCGTGATGGGTACCTGTCGTCCCAGCTACTCAGGAGTCTGAGGCAGGAGAATGGCGTGAACCCGGGAGGCGGAGCTTGCAGTGAGCCGAGATCGCACCATTGCACTCCAGCCTGAGTGACAGAGGGAGACTCTGTCTAAAAAAAAGAAAAGAAAAGAAAAGAAATTAGAACCTTAGGCCGGGCGCGGTGGCTCACGCCTGTAATCCCAGCACTTTGGGAGGCCAAGGCATGCGGATCACAAGGTCAAGAGATAGAGACCATCCTGGCCAACATGGTGAAACCCCATCTCTACTCAAAATACAAAAAATTAGTCGGGCGTGTTGGCACGCACCTGTAGTCCCAGCTACTCTGGAGGCTGAAGCAGGAGAATCACTTGAACCTGGGAGGCGGAGCTTGCAGTGAGCTGAGATCATGCTACTGACTCCAGTCTGGTGACAGAGCGAGACTCCGTCTCAAAAAAAAAAAAGAGGAAAAAGGGAAGGAAGGAGATTGGAACCTTATTTTGAAGGAAACAGGAGCTATTGAAAACGTGTCCTATAACCCCAATTGTGCTAAAGAGATGAAGAGAGAAAGGACTGAAATTATAGGAACATGTGTACATGTGTGGCTCTATTCTGACAGGACACTAGCTGCACACCAGACTAAGTCACATACAGAGAAGTGGGGAGCACATTCAAAGGGGACATTACTTCTTCTGTCTTGAGCTACTGGAGAGAGAGAAGGGAAGGGAAAAGCATGTTGATTAAAGAAAATTTGGAGATTGGGGGAAGATTGTTTTAAATGTTACTTAATCATCCAGCCACCAATATATATCAGTTTTAAAACGTTGGTCCGGGTTAGGTGCAGTGGCTCATACCTGTGATTCCAGCACTTTGGGGGACTGAGGTGGGTGGATCACTTGAGCTCAGGAGTTTTGAGACCAGCCTGGCCAACATGGGAAAACCTGTCTCTACTAAAAATACAAAAAAATAGCCAGGTGTGGTGGTGCAGCGGAGAGTCCCAGCTACGTGGGCAGCTGAGGCAGGAGGATCGCTTGAACCTGGGAGGTCAAGGCTGCAATGAACTGAGATAGTGCCGCTACTACTCCAGTCTGGATGGCGAAGTGAGACCCTGTCTCAAATAAATAAATTAAATGTTGGTCCACTTTCTGCCAGACTTTTCTTCTGGTGTATAAGTTTTCTGCTTCTCTTTTGCAAATATCATTGTCTTCATACTGAGGTACAACTTGGTGTCCAGCTTTTTTCACTTCATATTTTATCCTAAGCTCTTTCTTCAGTTGACTTCCCTGTTTCTGTTTTTAGAAACTCAGGTTTTTCTGGTGCTTTACTCTCATAAACAGTAGGGCAGTGCATGATTCTTATGGATTAAGCTTTTTCTGAATTTAGCATTAGTACCCTGGAGTACAATCCTAGACTCGGGCTCATTGAGGACAAGGCTAGAAACATCTTTTTTTCAGATAGAGTTTCACTCTTGTTGCCCAGGCTGGAGTGCAATGGTGTGATCTCGGCTCACTGCAAACTCTACCTCCCGGGTTCAAGTGATTTTCCTGCTTCAGCCTCCCAAGTAGCTGGGATTGTAACAGGCATCCGCCAACACGCGCAGCTAATTTCTTGAATTTTTAGTAGAGACAGGGTTTCACCATGTTGACCAGGGTGGTCTCGAACTCCTGACCTCAGGTGATCCACTCACCTCAGCCTCCCAAAGTACTGGGATTACAGGCATAAGCCACTGACCTCTTGATCCGCCCACCAGTGCCTCCCAAAGTGCTGAGATTACAGGCGTGTGCCACCGCGCCAGGCTGACACTGCTTTCTGTGAGGCAACTTTGTTATTGCGAAGAACCAGTACCACTAACATGCTTTTTTAAAAAGCAAAAATTTTAATAGCCTCAAGGCTGCGTACACATTGCCAGAGGAAAAGCCTGAGGGGATGGCTTTTTAATTTGCTGTTAGTTTTCCATAAAGGAACAAATGTCTGAAACTTTCCAAAGCTTAGTCTAAGTTTGAACAGATCCCTGTGTCTTGAAATCTTGGTCCCCTCAGGATTAATGCTCTGTTTAGAGGGAGAGAACATATAAATGTTCCCAGAAACATTATAGGGTACTTGAAAATTCTTTGAAACATATGCAAGTATCTTGCAGATGAACAAGGTTACTAAGCCGGCCAGCAGGAACAGCCAGGTCTAATGTGTACCCCCAGGAAGCCAGGCCTGTTGAGGTGGGTCTGTTAGAGAGCCCTGGGCTGTAAGGTTGCCCACCTGACTCAGCCGTCCAAGCATCTCTCCTCTGTCTGGCATCTCACCCAAGCATCCTGGTTTGTATTCCTACTTTGAGTTGAAACTGGGCTTTTCCACTCGTGAGTAGCTCTAGAAGACTTAAGAACCACTTCACATCTGAGAATGATCAATTGTTGGCTGAGATCACAGAGTTATCTGGTCTAACCGTTTGTTGCCTGGCTTCTGCCTGAATACTTGCAGTGAGGGAGGCAGCCCAGAGCAAACTGAATTCCTCGTGGTCCACGTGACAGCCTTTCACTTTTCCGAAGATCACCTTCCTCACACTGATGACCTCATACAACATCATTTTGAATGTCCTCAGCTCTCTGCACGACCCACCCAACTCTACTCTGGGCCACCTGGAAGGGCGTATCCAAGATCAGGACACGAGTCCCTGGGCACCAGGGAGTATGCTGGCCACTGAAGCAGCTTCTTTTTCCAGCACCCATGTTGTAAAATTGAGTCCCCCAAAGTATTTTTTTTTTTTTTTTTGAGACGGAGTCTCGCTCTGTCGCCCAAGCTGGAGTACAGTGGCCGGATCTCAGCTCACTGCAAGCTCTGCCTCCCGGGTTTACGCCATTCTCCTGCCTCAGCCTCCTGAGTAGCTGGGACTACAGGCGCCCGCCACCTCGTCTGGCTAGTTTTTTTGTATTTTTTAGTAGAGACGGGGTTTCACCATGTTAGCCAGGATGGTCTCGATCTCCTGACCTCGTGATCCGCCCGCCTGGGCCTCCCAAAGTGCTGGGATTACAGGCTTGAGCCACCGCGCCCACCCTAGTCCACCAAAGTTAATGTCCACATGTGTAACTGTCCCTCCCACCATGTCCCCTCCCACACACTATTTCCCACCCCTGGCATGGATATAGGACGTCATTTCTGTTAACCTTGTGTTGGTGGGTTTATCCCATTTTTCTAGCGTCGTGTAGGGGTTCCGGGTATAGACCCTCTGGTCAGGGTAGGTTCAGATCCCACCCTGGGTGAGTCAGAGAGCTTCCCTGTGCCTCCGTTTCTTCATCTGTAAAATGAGAGCCTCAACAGCCCCTACTTCAGATGGTGCTCATGAGGATTGAGTTAACGTTAGCAAAGGACTTCGGATGGTGCCTGGTATGCTGTAAGATGGGTGTCATTTCTCATTGTCACACCGTTGAGAGTCCAGATCTTTATCATGTTCCCTCCACATCTGACCAGTGAGCCTCCCAGATCAGCAGCCCACAAGGCGATCGGGTCAGGGCTGAGCAGCTGCCAGCAGAGGCTGGAGACTTGAGGCTCTCGTGCAATCCATTCTCGCCTTTGTCTGCTTTGTTCAGGGGGGTCATTTTGTTTTCTGCTCTGTGTGTGTTTGTTTTTGTGGTTGTTATTTTAAGTCTCTCTCAGGAACGCTTTGTGATGCTCAGCCCGGCCAAGCGATCTGTATACATCCTCCATTATTTCTTCTCCATTTCTTTTTAATCAAATTTCCTCCTCTGAACTTCTACCCTCAGATTTATTCATTATCCAACAAATACTGATGGTGCAGCTCCATGGCCCAAAGCTGTTCTGGGAGCCACAGCAATGATATGAGTGTCCTGGGGAAGCTGACGTTCCACAGAGACAAGCAACCATCCATCTGTCTCATTCCACCAAGACCTCTGTGAGGTCCTGTTGACCCCTTTGCTTGATGATCTTGTTTGTTCACCCCTGTGCAGCATCTGGGCATTAAACCCTACTTTTGCCTCCTCCTTCCCACTGTTTTCTCCTACTAATTAAGGAGTATCTCCTCCACTGTTATTTTTCTTCCAGTGACATATTCAGGAAGAGCAAGATCTCAAAAAATATAAATGTTGATGTTCCCCACCCCATCCCAGTTGTCATTAGAGTGTTTATACTTATCCACGCAGTGTTTCAGTTCTGAAATACATTCATCTTTACCTTACCCTGGTTAGTGATAACAGCAACAGGAATTAAAACCAGTGGGCTACTGTTCAGCTTGGCAGGTGTAACTTCAGAGAACAAAGGGGATTCTTTTTTGTTTTTTTTGTTTGTGGTATTGTTTTTTATTTTTTTTTGAGACAGGGTCTCCCTCTGTCATCCAGGCTAGAGTGCGGCGAAATCACAGTTCACTGCAGCCTTGACCTCCTGGGCTCAAGAGATCCTCCCATCTCAGCCTTCTGAGTAGCTGGGACTACAGGTGTGCGCCACCATGCCTGGCTAACTTTTGGGGTTGTTTTGTAGAGACGAGGTCTCCCTGTGTTGCCCAGGCAGGTTTTGAACTCCTGGGCTCAAGGGGTCCTCCCGCTTCAGCCTCCCAAAGTGTTGGGATTACAGGTGTGAGCATCCACGCCCAGCCTGGGGATTCTTTGTCATTTTATCCTGACCTGAAGAGTCAGCACACTTTCTTTTTGTTCTCTAAAAAGGTTAAATTCAGAGGTGGTTTTTTTTTTTTTTTTTTTTTTTTTTTTGAGACAGAGTCTCGCTCTGTCACCAGGCTGGAGTGCAGTGGCGCGATCTTGGCTCACTGCAACCTCTGCCTCCCAGGCTCAAGTGATTCTCCTGCCTCAGCCTCCTGAGTAGCTGGGACTATAGGCGTATGCCACCACGCCCAGCTAATTTTTGTATTTTTAGTAGAGATGGGTTTTCACCATGTTGGCCAGGATGGTCTCAATCTCTTGACCTCGTGATCCACCCAACTCGGCCTCCCAAAGTGCTGGGATTACAGATGTGAGGCACCGCGCCTGGCCATTCCACTCTGATTTTAAAGGTTGTGGAAATTTTGGTAGAAACTCTGCCTGGTAAGTTACAGATGGCACTGCATCTTTTGAAGGAATGCCCCCATTCTTTCAAAAAATTGATTTCACGAATTCCCAAATAAATGCCGAAGAATTTCTCACCTCTGAGAAGTCTTGGACCACATTCCCCATCCACTGGAATTTATGTTCTGCCTGAAGTGGATCGCCTACTTGACTTTTAATTTTTTGTCTGTGGGTTGATACCTTTCTAAATCACAAAAGCACCATGATGCCAAAGGTGGTGAAGATGCCACAGGTGGTGAGGTCCGGGAAACTCAGAACAGGGCTTTGTCCTCTCATGGACACATGGAAAGAAAGGTGAGGTCAGCTTGAGTGTGCAGATGTTGGCATCATCGAAGGTGAAAGGGTGGCTTGGATTGCAGAGGCTCTGGGGGAGAGGGTTGCTGGGGATGGGCTGAGGTTTGGGGATTTAACTTGTTTCTCAAGGGTGTTCTCAAATCCTGCTCTGGATAATTCCCCAACTACCATTTAATCAGCTGCATTAAACCCTGCCCTGTCTAGTGCACTGTGCTCCAGACAGGGCTCTCCTGGGCTCCCAGTAATAGCTCAATTGTGTGTAAGTGGCTGTGAAGAGGCTCTGTGTGCTGGATGAATAGGCCCCGTCTCCATGGAAACCAGCGCTGACTGAGGGGCTGACCTCTGACCCACTTGTTGCCACCATACTTTAACCACTGGTACCTCTTTGGGTGGAGAAAGGAAGCAAGGAAATGGCTGTCAGAGTTGTTTTCATTTTCCCTTAGTTTAGGCCTGGGTCTACACTAAGTAGAAATAACATGCTCATATTAATCCAAAGCACTTGGATGTGAGTTTGGCTTCATTAGGGACTCTGTCTATCCCTACCCTGTCTCCCTGAAGCCATTTATTTATTCTACAATCTAGGATGCAGCCGAGTGAGCAGGGTTGGTTTATCACCACCCTCTGGGGATGCCGGGAATGTGGCTCCTAAGGGGCAGTGTGGAAAAGAGGAAGGCCCCGTCCTGGGAGCCTCACCCCCTAGGCTCAGGGCTGGCTCCCTTATGATGTGACCATGGGCACATTTCCTCCTCTGTACCATGGAGCTAATCCCTACCTGCAGCCCAGAACCCTTGCGGAGCTCAACTAGGAGGAGGCAGCCAAGGCGTTATACCTGTGACGTTCTCCACTAGCCAAGGCATTAGGATCTCAAGGGCAAGGGCAAAACGTGTACCTTTTTGGCAATGACATAAATAAAAACTTGGCTACACCTTATAAGGGGCCAGGTGCGGTGGCTCATGCCTGCAATCCCAATATTTTGGGAGGCCAAGGTGGGAGCATTGCTTGAGCCCAGGCGTTCGAGGTCAGCCTAGGTAACATAGGGAGACTCTGTCTCTACCAAAAATAAAAACCCACCAGGCTGGGTACCGTGGCTCATGATTGTAATCCCAGCACTTTGAGAGGCGGAGGCAGGAGGATTGCTTGAGCCCAGGAGTTTCAAGACCAGCTAAGCAATATAGTGAGACCTTGCCTCTACAAAAAAAATCAAAAACTTAGCCAGGCATGGTGGCATGCACTCAGCTACTTGGGGAGCTGAGGTGAGACGATCGCCAGAGCCCTGGAGGTCAAGGCTGCAGTGAGCTGTGATTACACCACTGCACTCCAGCCTGGGTGACAGAGCAAGACCTTGTCTCAAATCATGCCCCCAACACCCCCCACCCCTCCAAAAAAAAAAGCCCCAACCTTGAGAGTCAGGCCAAGATGGCTTTAACAACCCTGAAGTGAGTTATTTGCTCTGGCCCTGTCTGTATCAGCGAGTATTTCAGACCCTATGCCACTCTGTCCATACAGGCAGATTTTTCTGGACTCTGTCCTTTGCTTTGAGATGACTTGGGTTGCCATGGTTGTCCTGGACTCCAGGACTCCAGGCAAAAATCAGGTCCATACTTCCCCAGTTTGTCTGCAGAGAGGCCTCTGGTGTGGGTCAGATCCAGGGGCTTTCCTTCTATGTTTGCAGCTGGAGGCCTCTGGATGCAATTGTGTGAACCCCCTGGTGTGTCCCTGGAGCCCCAGAATGTAAGAACGAATTTTCAAGAGAAAGGTGAGAGACAGGTGCTGGGCTTTTCAGATTTCTGGCTGGGGGGCACCCGGTAAGATAAGTCAGGTAATTTCTTGAAAAGGAAAGAGAGCCTTGCAGGGGATCAGTTGTATGTATCTAACCATGTGTCATGCTCTGGGGGCTGTGTTGGGGGCAGGGGCAACATAAGGTAAACAGGGCCCCAAGTCTGAGCTCCTGGGAGAAAGTCAGAATGCAAAGTAACAACTTCATTTTAGAGGAGCTTCAAGTCTCATGGCTTTCTAGGAATTGCAGTGATAGGGACCAGGAGGAGAGGAGGAGGGACTGCAGGGTCATTTGCAGTGACTAAGATTTCCAAATGCTTTGTTCCCTAAACTTGTCTACCACCACGGGGCTAGGGCATCAGCTCTTTGCATCCCTCAGACCTCAGGTCACTGTCGTAAGTTCTTTTCTTGGCACTGTGATCTCAGATAACCTGCATTAGTCTGAAATAGGATGCTGAGATGCCACCATAGGCTTAGGAGGGGTGCTTTCTAGACCTGTCTGGTTGGGTTTTCCCATCTGCCCTGGAGTATGGTCCAGGAGGTGGTAATCATTTGGAGCACCTCTTAGGACTGGAGAGGCCCAAAATACCTTCAGGCCTTTTGTTATAGTTCTAAGGTATTTGTTAGAACTCCTGGACAGTTTGTCTAGTGGTTTGTTGTATTTTTTAAAATTTCCAGCAACTTGCCCACACACTTGGCCACGCCTTGGATTGAGAAGGATGCAGTGGTGCAATCACAGCTCACAGTTACAACAGGGATCCAGTGAAGGATCCCTGTGGCCCCTGCTTGGAGCCCTAGTGACTTCGAGGTCTGCAGTGCAGCCCCCTCTCAGCCTGTCGCTTGCTGTCTGGGGCTTCCACAGTGTGGAGCAGCTACTCCTTTTCTGGGCTACAGGAAGGCTATGTACAACCTGCACAGGCATCCACAGGATAACTCACTCTAAGCGGTTCAACATGCTTTTCCATCCCCAGAAAGTGCTATTATCCGCATACCAACTGTTTACAGGAGATTGGGTTGGGGGCAGCGTTCCCTCTGCCCCAAGTTGTGGGGAGCCAGAAATACACATATATTAACCCTGGTCTTGGAGAGTAGAGAAGAGAGCATCTCTTCATTCTGCAGCTGTGTAAACAGTGGGGTCGGGGGTGGGGGGTGTTGCAAAGCTAAGGATAATGGGGGAGGGAGGAGGGGCATGAAGAAGAAGGGAAGGGGGCTGGTGGGGGGGCTGCCAAATCAGGCAGGGTTGGGGAGGGGAGAGTAAGAGCAGGAGGCCTAAAGCGGGGTTCGCAGGCTCCCTGGCTCTTCACATATGGAGGACACGCCTCCACAGAAGCAGGAGGCATGCAAGCAAAGAGAAGTGCGAGCGGACAAAGAGGAAAGTGACGCGGGAGGGAAGGTGATGCGGGCAGGACCCGACAGGTGGTAGCATTCGGGGCGAGGGAGGCTTCCGCCCTGGGCCACTGGGGTCAGCGGGAGGAAAGGCTCTCCCTGCCTGGCTCAGTTGAAGCAGATGATTATTAGGTTCCTGCTGTATACCCAGAGCAGCTCTGGCGCAGTGGTAGTGAGCGAGGCGGGTGGAGATTCAGTTGTGTAAGACATGGGCACTATTCACTAAGAGTCCATAAGCGCATGGGGAAGAAAGGCCACACAGACGACTCCTGGCCTCAGCCCTTTGTGTCCTGTGAAGGGTTTTGGAGGAAGGGGAGGAGCCCCGAAGTCAGGGCAGGCAGCGGGAGGCAGGCTTAGGAGCTTCAGCTGGAGCAAGGAAGGCTGTTCTCCAGGTATAGGGGGAAGGGCACAAGCAGAGACACGGAGCCTTCAGCTGCCTCCTCTGCAAGGAAGATGACTACTCTTCTGGGGCTATTCAGAGCAGCATCTTATCCAGCACATGGCACCTGTGGTAGGAACTGAGTCATCCCACACAGCCAGGGCCGTGGTTCCTTCATTGATTCTTCCTTCAACACTTCCTTATGGATTGCCTTCTGCCTCCAGTCACTGTTCTAGGATCTGAGGATGGGGCAGAAAACCACACAGGCAAAGTCTGTGCCTTCATGGGTATCACATTCTGCTGGGGGGAAACAGACAGTGAACAGATGGAAACGCCCAGACAGTAATAATACACCATACAGAGGACTGTGCAGCACAGTGGGCTATTATCTGAGGGGCTACTTTAGGCTGGGTGGACAGGGAACAATCTTTCGGAGCATTTTATTTATTTATTTATTTATTTATTTATTTATTTATTTATTTATTTATTTTTCTTGAGACAGGGTCTCACTCTGTCGCCCAGGCTGGAGTGCTGTGGCGCAATCTCTGCTCACTGCTGCCTCCGCCTCCTGAGTTCAAGCAGTTCTTCTGCCTGAGCCTCCTGAGTAGCTGGGACTATAGGCATCCACCACCACACTGACGAATTTTTGTATTTTTAGTAGAGATGGAGTTTCATCTTGTTGGCCAAGCTGGTATTGGAGCATTTTAAACAGGGGTCCAGGGGTATGACTTCATCTGATACAAAATTTAACATAATTCCCTAACTACTGTGTAGAAAAGAGATGGAAGGAAGGGATAGGAGTTGGGTCCCTGGGGGTCCCTTTTTGGAGTTGTATATACCCCACTTCCCTCACTGGACCAGGCTGCCAGGCTGAGGCTCCCCCTGCAGTCCCTGTATGTTCCTTCCTAGGCTGTCGGAGGCCTTCCCTGTTGTGGTCCTTTGCCCTCCTTCCCTGCTGCTATGAGGGTTGCCCCCTGCCCTCCAGACCCCTCCCTGCCCTGCCATGGACACAGACCCCAGGCAGCATCCTTCCCCCTCATGCTGGGCACAGGGGGGTTTCTTCTCTGTGTGCAAACTCTTCCCAACCTCATGCCCTGGAAAATGCCATGCCCCCAAATGTAGTGGGAGCAGTGGATTTGGCCCAGGGCTGTCCCTGGCCGCTGGATGACTTTGCACCAGTCTCTCCAGGGTGGTACTGTCCAATAAAAATGCAATATAAGCTGAAGCAGTAATTTTAAATTTTCATGTAGCCACATTAAAAGAGAATGAAGATTGGGCACAGTGGCTCACGCCTGTACTCCCAGCACTTTGGGAGGCTGAGACAGGGGAATCACTTGAGGTCAGGAGTTCGAGACCAGCCTCACCAACATGGTGAAACCTCTACTAAAAATACAAAAAAATTAGCCGGGCTGGGTGGCACACACCTGTTAATCCCACCTACTGGGAAGGCTGAGGCAGGAGAATCACTTGAACCTGGGAGGCAGAGGTTGCAATGAGCTAAGATCGCACCACTACACTCCTACCTGGGCAACAGAGCAAGACTCCATCTCAAAAAAAAAAAAAAGAATGAAAAGGAAGCAAGTAAATTAATTTTAATAGTATATCTTGTGTAAGCCAATTCATCAACAGTATTAGCATTTCAACATGTAATCAGTTTAAAGACTGATTACTGAGACATTGGTTCTTTTCTTGTACTGAGTGTTCCGTGTGTGTTGCCTGTGGCCCGCATGCCATTTCCAGGGCTCCATAGCCACATGTGGCAAGTGGCCACTGCACTGCATGGAGCACGTTGCACAGAGCAGCTCTGGGAGCCTCCCTTTCCTCCTCTGCACAATGGAGATGATTATGTCCCTGCACCTCCCTCTCTCACAAGGCTGTTGTGAACACAGAGGAAGCCGGGAGACTGCTGTGGAGATGAAGGATGTTTTAAACCTCAGGCTGTCGTCGCAGAGGGTGTGGATGGCAAATCGGAGAGGAGTCAAAGGGCTGATGTGGGAACTTCCCTCCCGATTCTAACAGTTCCCGTGTTAGAGGTGAAGGAGATAACTGAGAAACACACAGATGATAAAAACCCATCGACAGGGCATGGTGGCTCACGCCTGTAATCCCAGCACTTTGAGAGGCCAAGGCAGGTGGATCGCTTGAGGTCAGGAGTTTAAGACCAGGCTGGCCAACATGGCCAAACCCCATCTCTACTTAAAATACAAAAAAAAAAAAAAAAAAAAGTTAGCTGCACATGGTGGCGGGTGCCTGTAATCCCAGCTACTCTGAGGCAGGAGAGTCGCTTGAACCCGGGTGGCAGAGGTTGCAGTGAGCCGAGATCACGCCAGTGCACTCCAGCCTGGGCCATAGAGTGAGACTCTGCCTCAAAAAAAAAAAAAAAAAAAAAAAACAGTTGCCTGAAATAGTGCTTATACTTACAGATTAAGTCACCCAGGGGCAGAATTTTGTGCCTGCTGAAATTTGAAAAACTAATCTTGCAGCAAAAAGAGAGAAAAATATGTTTCTTTCCTAAACTATGGTAATAGTAAAAGTATGCGATGCTTTTTGTTAAGTTTTATTTTAATGGAAATATTAAATCTGTGCCTTTTGTTTTTGTTTTTAAGGAAATGGAGAAAGGAAGGAAGCTGGAGGGTTTAAATTCATTATGCTAGCTTTAGATTCTGCAAAATCAGGAAATCAGAAAGTACAAGTTCTCAGAGTAGTGACATTTAACTCGATTGGGAAGGGCCCGCCCAAGGTCACCCTTTTAAAGGGTTTGTCTTCCTTTTCAACATTTTTTACACAGCATGTCTTTTGGAGCTCAGCAGTTTTTGCTCTCTTTCTTTCTCAGTGTGGGAATAGAAGTTGGCACACGAGCGTTTCCTCATTTGACTCTTGAAGTGCCCCGTCCTCAGTGCCTTCTACGTGGTGGTGCACAGTAGAAGTTTGTTGACTGACTCACTGAGTCCAGAGGATGGGAGCAGAGGAGCAGCAGGGAGGAGCCTCTTCCCACTCTTTGGTCCAGAGTAGATGCACTTTTTTGTTGTTGTTGTTGTTTTGAGATGGAGTTTCATTCTTATTGCTTAGGCTGGAGTACAGTGGCGCCATCTTGGCTCACTGCAACCTCTGCCTCCCGGGTTCAAGTGATTCTCCTGCCTCAGCCTCCTAAGAGCTAGGATTACAGGCACCTGCCACCATGCCCAGCTGTAGTTTTAGTAGAGACGGGGTTTCACCATGTTGATCAGGCTAGTCTCGAACTCCTGACCTCAGGTGATCTGCCCGCCTCAGCCTCCTAAAGTGTTGGGATTACAGGCATGAGCCACCGCACCAGACCTGGATGCACTTTTAAGCAGTCCTTGTTCATGGATGATAATTCAGGCCCCAGATATATTTTTATTTTATTGACTTCCTTAGAAACTTAAAAAAAGAAATTAAATACAGCCACTGTTTATTTTTAGTATTTTAACTAAACTCTCTGTTGGACTCTATTTGTATTTCCTTAGGACCTGGATGACTCCGTGAGTACAGGAATAGTTTGCTTTTTGGTAAATATTCCTTTCAGGTTTCTCTTTGCTTGCTTGCTCTTTTGCTGGGGGACGGTGGGGTGGGGGGCAAGAAAAGAATTTTGAATCACCAGAACCTAAGAACATCTGTAAGTCTAAGGGACCATCTTAAAGAAGCCAGTGAGAACTTCTTCCACTATCTGGATCACTTAAAATCAAACCAAGCATTTACCTACAAGGCCCCAGGGGCTCTGACATTTATGATCTCATAATTCCTCCATTGATACCATGAGGCTGGAAACCTTATGGTTGCTGGCTTCCCTGGGGCCCTTGGCTGCCTCTGGGCTGCCAACATAGAACCCACGTCACATAAAGCCCCGGCCCAAGTAAAATGCCAACATCCGGGCCAAATCCACACTTTTCCATTTATGAACAGGTTGCACTTAAGAATTACTTCTCTTCTTTCTGGGATGTCTCAAATAATAGAAGGAATTGTCCTCCATCCCCTTGAGGTTTTATCAGCTTGACGTCCTCATCCAAGCCTGACCACAGCCGTTATGACAGCATGAATGCAAACACCACCTCTCCTGACCTAGACGCTGCACCCAGCTGTGCCCACTTCTGCTGTAGGGAGAGTCAGTGAGGTCCATCTACGGCCTTCCTCCTTTTGCTTGAATGGGGCTTGGCATTGAGGTTTGTGCACACCCTGTATAGAAGGCAAGTGTTAAGGCCCAGCCTTGTCCCCAGGCTCAGTCTTTCTGAAGACTTTGTCACTCCTGCTCACAGCACCCACTTTCTCCCCTTCCACATAGGGTGTGTTGCTTCCGCCTGTTTCTTCTCTTTGCAGACCTCCAGTTTTCTGTCTCCTTCAAGAAATCTCACCAGGGCCTCTATCTCCCCTTTTCTCTGCCTCCCTATTGAGGCAGATGTTTTACCTCAGCCTTTCCTAGTACACTGTACTGTTTTAAAAACCCTTGAATGAAAGGGCATGTTTTCCTTTCCTTTCCCCGTTTAGATTACACACCTCTGGCAGTGGGGCCTCCCACAAGTCTTAAAGATCTCAACGCACCAACATCTTGGCACACAGTAGTTAACAATAAGTAACTGTTCAATTGGCTTCTAGTTGAACCTCATATATCTTGGTTAACATGTGCAGGATTGGTATGCATTCAGCCCCAATTATTCCACCCTTAGCTCATTTTTGCAGTTTATTAATAATCAGTTGGCATGCAGTTTCGAAAGGACCAATTCTATAACAACATGTTTTGGCTACTCCTCGGCGCCATTACATGCCTGAGGTCCCTTGCTGTCCCTTTGTGTTTTTGATGAAAGGTAACAGCCTAGTGTTTCCAGCCATCACCCAGAGGTGGGAGCAGATCCGGCTGCTGCAGCTTATTGCTAGGAATGGGTGAGGCTGAGTGGAAGCCTTAGTAACTCAGGTGCGACTCTTAAGCTTTGATTTCCGAAAGGGCCATTTTGTGCCTTACTTGTGAAGTGGCCTTTTGTGACATAGTGGCCCCCTCTGTGCAGGATTCGAGGGGAAGGGAAGGGGAACGAACATACCCAGCGACTCCACGTGGGGAAGTTGCATTTCCACATCATTCACAGGGGATCCTGTGTTTTCGGAATTGTCTGGGTGTGAACAACATAAGAGGTGCTAGAAACTCAGCAAGGGACGCAGGAGCTGGGCCAGGAGGAGAAGACTAGGGATGGGCTGAGGAGAGAGAAGTACCTGGCCAGAGGCAGCCCCAGGCATGGGTCTTGGGTTCTCAGTAGGCAGGATTCTGGCGGGGGTGAGAGGTGAGGCTTCATTCAGGAGATACACGCTGAGCCACCCACTAAGTGCCAGGCACCCTAGAAAAGGCCGAATATTCATATTGTGACTTCACATGGGTCCTCTGCAGGGAGGAGCTGCCCTGCTGGCCACGGACCACATTGTGAACATCACCCCCTGGGGTTGGAAGATGTGGTGGGCGGGGTCCAGGATCCAGCCACAGGGAAAGAACCAGCAGGCAAATTGTGGGATCCTGGCCTGCCGAGAAGGGTTCAGGGTAAAGTCTTCAGTTTGCTTGTTCATTCATTTATTTAATATTTATGGAAGGCCTCACAGGGAGGTGACAAACTCTGTAGACACATACACGGAGGAAGAGCACGCCAGGCAGAGGGAACAGCAGGTACAAAGGGGATGGCACTTGGCAGGTTCCAGGAGCAAGCAGAACAGAGTGACTGGAGCAGAGTGGGCAAGGCTGGGGGGCAGCACTTAAGAAGGCACAGTCAGAAAGGGGACAGGGGGCCAGTCACAGGGGCATGCAGCCCATGGTGAAGCCTTTTGACTGTGAGATGGGGAGCAGTGAGGGGTCCTGAGCAGAGAGGTGACATGATCCAACCTTTGTTTTAACATAGTGCCATGGCTGCCATGATACAGACTGGAGGGGTCAAGGGTAGAAAATGAGAGACAGGTTGTAGGGCCACTGGGGCCTGGATGGTGGCAGTAGAAATGGGGAAAGTTCTCAGATTTTGGCGCCGTTTTGAAGGAAGACTGACAGGATTTGCTAATGGACCAAATGTGGGGAGCAAGAGGAAGAAGAGTTAGGAATGAATGTCTCCTGGGCAATGGGAAAGAAGGAAGTGTCATTGACAGAAATGGAGAAGACTGTGGGAGGGGCAGGTTTGGGAGGAAATAATCAGGAGCTCTGTTTGGGACATGTTGTATTGGAGATACTTTTTAGACATCCATTGGGGAGGGTGATAGGCAGTGGGGTTGTTGGGTCTGGAAGTCAGAGATGAGCTCTAGATTAGAGACTGAGACTTCAGTCATCAGCATGTTGATGGTACTGGAGGAGATCCCTGGGACTGAAGCTGAGAAAAAAAGAAGTCAAGGGCTGAGCCGTGGGGACTACAGCTTGTGCACACTGGAGAAAAGAGCAGGAACTGGCAAAGGAGACTGAGAAGGAGCAGCCAGAGAGGTAGGAGGAGACCTGGTGAGCACTGCTTTCCTGCAGCCGAGGGGAGTGTAAGAAGGAAGAGGGGCTGCTGCTAAAGGTCGAGTGAGATGAGGGCTGAGAAACAACCATTAGGTGTAGCAAAGGCAGGTCTCTGCTGTCCTCAGAATATAGACTTGGCACTCTGCTGGGTTCCAGGACAGATTCCAGAATAGAATCTGGTATCAAGACAGATACCAGGGAGAGGAGGCTCTTCAAAATCCCAGGCATGTCTGGCCCCCTAGGAGACTCAGGAAAGTCTCCAGACTTGGAACCTGAACTGGACTCCCTTATCTGAGAAGGTTGGTGTAATCAATAGTTTGGTGTCAGGCTCCCATAGAGAATGGGGTCAAGGGCCGGGCGCGGTGGCTCAAGCCTGTAATCCCAGCACTTTGGGAGGCCGAGACGGGCGGATCACGAGGTCAGGAGATCAAGACCATCCTGGCTAACACGGTGAAACCCCGTCTCTACTAAGAAATACAAAAAACTAGCCGGGCGAGGTGGCGGGCACCTGTAGTCCCAGCTACTTGGGAGGCTGAGGCCGGAGAATGGCGTGAACCCGGGAGGCGGAGCTTGCAGTGAGCTGAGATCCGGCCACTGCACTCCAGCCTGGGCTACAGAGCGAGACTCCGTCTCAAAAAAAAAAAAAAAAGAGAATGGGGTGAAGCTCACTATGGCTCAGCACTGGCTTAGGATAGTGGCCATAGGGGGTCCCCTTCTCGGATGGAAGGCTGAAGGCAAGCCTCTTCACCAGGTATCAGTCACCAGTCCCTCTTCCCTCTAAGATGGGCCAGGTCAGCAGATAAGGCTTCCCACTGGCACAGTGCAACCAGAAGCCCCAGATGGGGACCTGGAACCACATGGTTCATCTTTGAGCTACAAGATCAGGCCCGTGCCTGTTTAAAACAGACCAGCAGCTGCCCATAGACCAAAAGCAGTTTGTCAGATGGAAACAGTTAAAGGATGGCCATGTTCCTCTTGGGCAGTGCAGTGCCGGTTTTGGTCACCCAGTGACTGACCAGCTCTCCTTTGTCCAGAGAGATCTCCATGTGAATGGCAGTCAGGTACCCCCCGTGAGTGTGGCTTAGGACAGGACTGTCCACAGTGCTGACTCAATGCAATGGTGTTACTGATTGCTGCTGCTAGTGGTGGTGGTTGGCTTGGTTCGGCCTCCAGATGTAACAGTGCCATCCGGGCAAGTGAAATCATGCATTGGGAAAAATTGATGATGGACATCTCAACACAGTTGGGTAGAGTTTCCCCTTGCAATTACTCGTAAGCTTCACAGGCTTAGTGGAATCTTAAAGTGCCCTCAAAGGAAAACTCAATTAGATCAAAGTGTATTTAATTACTTAATGAATTCTAAATGTGTCAAAATTGACAGGCAAGCTTGTTTGGGGGCCTGGGAGAGGGAAGTACTATGAAAAGTGTCACATGCCTTTCATGACAGAGCAGAAGGGAGCTCATCTCCCACACAGCCCCACCCACATGTTCCCAGATTGACATACTTAGGACTCACATCCATTATCTCATTTCATCCTCAAAATAGTTCTAAGAATTAAGTGCAGCTGGTATAATCACTCCTATTTAAATAGACAGTGAGCTTAGGCTTATTGAGGTGATGGATTTGCCCCTGGCAAGGTGAGGCTCTCCACGCAGGTCTCCTGACTTCTCCATCTGGCCATTGCTCAGTGGGGGACGAAGTAGCCCCTCTGACATGTGTACTCACAGATATTGCCATCAGCATTTATTAATAACAGATGAGCCAAGGACTCAGCAGAATTGCAATCCTAAGGACTCTCAAGCATTTCTCTCAAGATATTTGTTTCTTACCTCATGAAATCATGCATTCTAGTCATTATCTGATACATGTACCCCCATGATGGTTTTGACCACCACCCTCCTTCCCTCTTGTCCACTTGTAGAACGGGAGAGTTGCTCTGTGCCTGATGTCATCATAGGTCCTGGCTACCCACCATTCTCTGTAAAGAGTGAGTGCCAAGAGCTTTCAGTGAGGTACATTCCACTGGAGTGGGAGGTTTTAGCAGCTCTTTCCTTCATAACTGAAACAAGTGATTGATTGTGCTATTACCAGGCTCTGTTTGTTCTCCCCGCTGGGTTTGCATCCCTACAAGAAGCCCCCTCTGTCTTTTTGCAGGTGCTTGAGCAAGTACACCTTGCTAGTGAGCAGTTCAACAGACTCCATTTTCTTAGAGAAACTGGTGAAGTGAACAGAGCTTACCAGGATACAGTCTCCAAATTAGCACAGTACGTTTTATTGTTCTTAATATTACCATGACCACTATTATTAATAGTCTCTCCCTCTTACGCAAACACATTCACTCATATGCATCCTATTTCAGAAGGTTAATCTTGTTAAAGACTGACATAATTTTCACATTTTACTTTAAACACCGAATACAAGTGTAGGAGGCCAGAAAGCAACAGCTAAGTTAGACCCTAGTCCATAAATTCCAGTCCCTCATAAGAAGAAATCTCTTCCAATGAGACCTTTTGTTTTTCCTGCCCCAAGGTGAATGTTTTGAGAAACTTTGCATCAAATCAGTTCAGATACTTGTCTTTAACTTGCAAAACTTAAACAAATGGACTTTTTTCTACTAGCACTATTTTAGGATTCACAGAAAATCCAGTCTCCTTCTTAAGCAGTTGAATTTAGGTTTTTGCCAAAATTGTGAGGGTTTGAAAATCGGCTTTAAATTTAGAGCACGCCTATGGTAAGGTTGTGCGGGTGTCCTATGGCTCTGTAGAATTAAGCATTAACATTGCAGCTGGATTCTATTTCTTTGTGAACATGCAAATTAACATCTTCAGTGGCTTCCTCTGCCTGCATACTTATATCAGCCTCCAAATGTGTTATTTGTTATTAAAATCACCATATTTATGTGTGGAGGTTTGCGGTGACTTTCCCAGATGCAGTGATCCTAATTGTAACCATACAGGTTATTCAAACATAGCTTGGGTATTTAAAACAGAAGTGAATCTAGGCCAGCATGCAGTTAGTTGAGTGTAATGTAGATGTGAAAGGAGTCCTTGTGGCCGGTAGTGTTCGGTTCTGTTAGCTCCAAGAATATATCTTCCTATGGTGATTAAATAATGTGCAACTGACCTGGGTCCTTCCAGGTACCTACTTTTAAACCAGGAGTCATAATAGATTTATAAATCTGTAGGCTTTACTGGTATTTGCTTTCTGTGAACAGGAAATCTAGGGAGGCTGCTAACTGCCCCACTGCAATATGGAAGGCAGATGTTCCCCAAATGTGACTTTGGGGGCTCTCTGGGGTTTAATAACAAACACTTGCTTGGTTATTGGGATTGGTGCTTCTTCAACTCACACGTCCATGGGAACCACCTGAAGAGATTGTGTAAATGCAGATTCTGCTTCAGTAGGGCTGTGATGGGGCCTGGAACTCTGCATTTCTAACACAATCCCACATAGTGCTGATGGTACTGGTCCAGGGAGCACACTTGGAGTAGCAGGATCTGGAGCCAAATAAATACAACCCAGTCTCCAAACTAGAGCGGACAGGCCCCCAGGAGGCTGTTTCCATGGGCCCTGGATGTTACCAGCCTTCCCGTCCCACTTATACACACTTACGTTTGCAGAGGAGAAATGGTGAACACCTGACAACATTTGTTTAATTTTTATCATCGTGAGGCCTTTTGGGAGGGAGGAAGAAGAGTATCTCAGCCAACCACCAATTCCCACCCCCAAAACCATCAAGATTGTTAGCATTGTGCTTGTAGTTTTCCAAAAATGTACATGAACATGGCTGATCCACCCACTTTGGCCTTGCCAATAACAGAGGCAGCTCAGCCAGGAGTGAGTGATTGGTCCAGAATAAACCCACCCAGGTGGCAGTCAGTTCTTTACTGCCCTGTTTAGACCTGGCCTGAGGATTGACATTTCCTTTAACTGTCTCAAATGAGAGCTATCCTGGGCGGCTTCCAGCAACCCGCGCCTCCTCCCAGACTCTGCAATCCTGTGGGTGCTCCATAAATACTTGTTGACTGACTTGACTCATTCCCTTGGGGAGGGAAAAAAAACAAGAGGAAGTAGGGAAAGGGGGAGTGAACTTGGTTTTCTTTCTCTTGTAAGTATCATAAGGAAATACCGAGCCTGATGTCTGACTGTTGGCAGAATACGACTGTTTGCATTCTACAAAGTAGCATTTGAAATGTTAGGTTTTATTTTTCACTAGTTGCAGTTTTTCTCTTTGGGTAATGAATGCAAAAAGTGGTTCCCTTTGGAATTTCCAACTGGAGAACCCAGCAGGAGAACCAGCTGCTGCCGCTGCCACTACTGCTAAGGAAGAAGTGGTCCCTCGCTGGCCTGTGCTGGTGTGGGCCCCGATTCCTGTGCAGTTACCCTTGCATGGGTGAGCAGAGACCTTCTGGGTTTTCGCTCTGGCGACACCCAGTTTTTGATTGTTTACAGGCTGAGTTTTCCCTAGTTGTTCAGCTGGGAGAATCTGAGGATGTATCTGTTCTTTCCTAATTGCATCCTGGGCCTCTTTCCTTTTTTTCCCTCCGGAAGTGGAAGGCATTTTTCTGCCTTGACAAAGTGTACCAAGCAAAGGGGCCTGTTGTACTCCAGAACCCCCTTCTCAAGGGGACCTCAGTTGCCACTCACCTGCTTTTCTGGGGGTCTGTGGAACCTTCCTCACAGCCTGCACAACTGTCTCCCTTAAGAACCCTTCCTAGTACAAAGCCTCCATAAAACTCATTTGCTCTTGAGTCTTAGCTCTGGTGGAACATATCCCTGAGGTTTTTTGCACACTGGGCCTCCATCCAGGCCTTTTCCTGGGAGAGTAGAAAACTCATGGGCTCTAGGGGGTGGGGAAAAGCCCTCAGTTCTGGATCTGGAAGCATCACTTACCAATTGCAGCCATGAGCAAGGTTTTGCTATTCTGTGCCTCAGTTTCCTCATCTGCGAGAAGGTGATAACACTATTTCTTTATCCCACTGTGTTCTGAGGAGTGAGTGAGTTTGCAGTGTAAAGACATAGGCAGTGCTAGGGACAGAGAAAGGTAACATTTGTTATTGTTGTTTTTCTGTAGCATTTGTATCTAATGCAGTAGACTGTGTGCCCAGTAAATGAGTCCTTTAAATTAATGATAGAAAGAGAAGTGGGGAAATGGGTTATAAGCAGTGATGTACTGGTAAATATTTAACAGTCAGCTCCTGGCGGGGAGGATTGTGCCCTGATTAGTGTTTGCCAATTTCCATGATGTAAATACTCTCCCCGTGGCTGATTTCAAGCTACCAGTGTGACATCCCTGAACACTGAGTTTGAGGGAGATGCCAGTACACCAGTGCCAGCTGCTCTGGTTACTACTGGAAGGCATCTGCAATAGATCAGAGCCATAAGGCGCCCACCACCCCTGGCCTTCTCACCTTGCCACACACAGGAATTGGTAAGTGGGCCTTTTAAAAAAGCACTTGGTAATATATTAAATATTAAACATAGACTAGTTCGAAAGTGAGATTTTTTTTTTTTTTTTTTTTTGAGACGGAGTCTCACTCTGTCGCCCAGGCTGTAGTGTGGTGGTGCAATCTTGGCTCACTGAAACTTCCACCTCTTGGGTTCAAGCGATTGTCGTGCCTCAGCCTCCTGAGTAGCTGGGATTACAGGCGTGTGCCACCACGCCCGGCTAATTTTTGTATTTTTAGTGGAGACGGGGTTTCGCCATGTTGGCCAGGCTGGTCTCGAACTCCTGGCCTCAAATGATCGCCCACCTCAGCCTCCCAAAGTAGTAGGATTACAGGCGTGATCCACCATGCCCAGCTGAAAAATGAGATTTTTAATAAGCCTGGCTAGCTTTGTATTACACTATTTTGTGTTTTGTGTGTGTTAAAAGCTCCCAAGTTGTGCCGTCCCCTGCAAAGAAAGCCCTGAATGCACAGAATTAGGCACATCTTGAGGACAGATAACCTTTGAGAGAGACCTTTTGGAGCCACTAAAGGAAGGCAAAGGAGAAACTGTAGTCTCTGAGAATACTTAGTGTTCAGACTGAGCAGCAAAAAAGTGTTAAAGAAGTAATTAACAGCTGGATTCTAAATAGCAGCTAAGAGTTAGGTAGGGGCCTGAGAACATGGCTTGAGGCCACCAGAAGGTGGGAGAGAGATAAACCAGCCTATATTTAGGAGTAAAACAAATGGCAGGATCAGGGCCCTACTTTGTATTTAGGAGGTTTGTGTGGTTTGTTTACTTGGGTTTTGGTTTTTGCTGTAACTAATTTAACAATTTAGGAGTGGAAAGAAAAATTAACCAATTGATCTTGCTGTCTGAATAATGTTTTGCAATAACCAAGAATAGGTCAGTGGACCAAGTGGGTAGGTCACTGCCCTGCTTAATGACCCATGTCCGGATATTATTATGTCTAAATTATAATCAGCACTCATTTCCATTGCACACAAAGAGAAGCTTGTGAGGAAGAAATAAAAAGCCTTTGCCTTTTATCATGTACAGTATATAGTGTAAACAGTAGGGGCCTAATACATGTTTGTTTCCATAAAGGCTTTTTCTAGCAGCTGTGATCAGCAGAGGAAAGGACCTGCCTAAAGTCATCACACTGCTAATTCGGCCGAGTTAGAACCCAAGTCTCTGGGCCCGGCTTGAGGCTGTTTACTTCTTCAGAACAGAGGGGACCATCTGGATATAAGAGCTGAAGGAGAGAGACCAGACCAGAGCGTCTATTCAGGTCGCTCTTGTAAATCGCCGCTTTTTGATAGTTCCCTGTGACTGGCATCTGATTCAGAAAATGTCACAAGAAGTTGCCTACTGCTTGCCCCTTAAACTAGCTGACAGTTTCCCATTCAAGGTCAGATTGCAATTCAGAGACACTCTAGGCTAGGCGCAGTGGCTCACGCCTATAATCCCAGTACTTTGGGAGGCGGAGGCAGGCAGATCACTTGAGTCTCAGGAGTTTGAGACCAGACTGGGCAACACAGCAAAAGCTATCACTACAAACGGTACAAAAAATTAGCCAGGCGTGGTGGCACATACCTGTAATCCTAGCCCCTTGGGAATCTGAGGTAGGAGGATCACTTGAACCTAGGAGATCAAGACTGCAGTGAGCCATGACTGTGCCACTGCACTCCAGCCCAGGAGACAGAGTGAGATCCTTTCTCAAAACACATACACACACACACACACACACACACACACACTCACACTCTAGATGCTTCTCTGCTGCTGTGTGTGCATTGGGTGGTACAGTGACAAGAGGGCTGGGGGAGGCAGACGTCACAGAAAGGACTCTGAGGGAAGTGAGTGGTGCACCCAGGGAAACTGGGGCCATGGGTGGTCCTCCCACATCCTTCCCGCAGGCTAGCTGTGCCTCTGGACTCTCGGTTGTTTTCATCTAAGGAAACTTATTTTGAAGCCATATTCATGGCAGCTGCAGGTACCCACCCCTGAGCATTCGCAGGACTTGTAGATAATTCACCTACAAGGTCTCAGGCAGTTACACCCTGTGATAATTTATAGCCACCCGTTCAGGCAGACAATTCCACATGAGCGTTTGCTATCACCCTGCTACCCTGACCCAAGCCTCAGTGTGACCCATCGGCATGGCCTCTCCAAAAGAGGTCCGTTCCCTGGGAGTCTGGGGAGTCCCTGACTCCCGGGAGAGTAGCAGAGCCAAGAAGGGGGAAAGACCACAAAAGAAGCGGTGTGTTTTTGAAGGAGTGAATGTTTTCTACAGCCCATTTCCAAAGAACAGTCTAGAAATGCTTGCACACAAACAGTGTCATCAGAGTAAGTGTGTGGTTTGCAAGCAGCCCCCACCACAAGCTCCGTGAGGCCTGTCCTTGCCAGGGAGCCCAACCTCAGCCCCTAGTGTCTAGCTCCCCAGGGAGCTTTTCTGAGCACTAGTCCTCCCTTCTCTGGGCCCAGATCGGCAGGCTGCAACTTCTAGGGCTGAATGGATGGCAGCTGAAGGAAACAGAACGGCTTTCTGATTTTAAAACCTCAGAAAACCTAAAAACTTGATCTCTATTGCTTACTTTAGGAAATTTTAGGCCCTTTCTCAGAGGGCCTAAAATTAGACCTTCTCCACTCCCAACCAAACCATGTCATGACATGGAAGAATGTGGTCCCTGACCTAATGACCCATTTCTGTAAAAATGAGGTAGGATGTGTAGACAGTGCAGTAAGACTATGGAACAATAGACCATGAGCCAGTGTCACCTTCAATGTAAACATTAGGGATCCAGGCTTCTGAAGAAGTGTTGGAAACTCTATTAAACCACATAAGTTTGGGGTTTTTCTTTCTGTAGCATGCATATGTGGCTTAGTGTTTGATTTTAAAAATAGGATGTTCTTGGCCATTTTCATGAATAGTTTGACAGCCAGTCAGAAGTGTAAATGTCATTTTACCTAAATGCAACTGCTGTTGTTCCTAAGGACAGAAACCCGCTCACATGGGGGTGCGGGGAGGTCTGGTCAGTTGGCTGTTTGACCCACCTGGTTACGACCTCCATGCTTTGTCCTAAGTTGGCTGGTTCATGCTGGCAAGTCAATGCAGAAATATTGGTCAGGTTCCTACTAATTGTAAGGATTGGGTTGAACGTTGCAGGAGGTAAGTAAAAGATGAGTGAGGTCATGACCTTATATAGGAACTGCCTGTTGTCTGGTCCACCAGAGCCACAACACAAGTAGTGGAACTGATCTCAAGGCAAGGAAAGGTTAGTGTCACAAGAGAAGAACAGTGAGCTTTGGAGCCTCAAAGAAAGAAGGGTGTTAGGCTATCTCCCTGACCTTAAAAGAAATCTTCCCCCTTTTTACTACCATTATAAGAGTTTACCTACTCCAAGCCCTGTGCATGCTAAGCGTTCACTCAGTTAAACCACCACACAATCTTCGGAACTAGATTATGCTTTTCAACATGTGGGAGCTGAGGCTCAGAAAGATTAACTTTAGATAAGGTAACGACTGGTAAAGGGTACAGTCGTGATTCAGTCCTAGCTCAGCCAGATCCCACTGTCATCTGTGACTTTGCAGGGTGGGAGGGAGTGGCAGCAGGAGACTGAGTGGGAGCCCTTGGGTCTTTGGGATGGTTTCACCTTTGGAAGATCCAGGCCCCTCTTGCCATGAGAGTCCCACAAAGGGCTCATGGCCTGGAGCGGGTGGAAAGGCAGGAAGCCCAGCTGGGCATGGAGCAGCTGGAGGAGTGCCTTATTTGAGGCTGCTCTTGCATCATCTCATTAGGGATAATCATTTGTAGACTTGCTGCCACTGCAAACCATCAGCCCTGCTCAAATTTTCCCTGCAGCAGTGATGATGAAGTGATTCCTTAAAAGAACTAAGTACTAAGAAGTGATTCCTTAGCAGAACTGCTGGGTAACACAGTTAATTCAGACTTGGGATGGATGTCAGTGTGAAATAGGGGGTCTTCTGAGTGATAAAACCTTTCAAAAGGAGCACAGGTTTATTGCTTCTGAACTTCACCAGGAATTGAAGCCAGATTGGCAAGGGGGTTCCCTGCACGAAGTCATCTGTGTGTCTCTTGTAGGTCAGTGATGCTTTTTCCTGCATCTGGGGGCTCGAAGGTTGTTTCATGACCATTTGGATATTCCCCTTGGAGTCTTGCTTGCAGTTAATCTGTACTGTCTGTAAAAAGGGTTTGCCTAGCAAAGGTAAACTCCAGCACCCCGACCCACATTAATGAGTTTTGCCTGTGTAAACCACGTTAATTGTGGTTGTTGCTTTTTAATTGTCCTGAAGTTTCTTGTGTGTTAACTGCCCCAGGCTAGAACTCTGGTTTCTGTTTCCGTTGGGGGCTCTATTCTCACTCCTGCCCAAATAGCCTCACCAGTCGGCACTGAGATCTGCTAGCCCCCAGCCTGTCTGGCATTAGTACTAAGAGAGTGAAGCTCAGAAAAACAGCCTCACTGGCCTAGACGAGGAGGCACAGGTATGTGGGGAAAACAGGAGTGGATGCCGCAAGGTTTTCTTGTGAGGGTCTGAAACTACCAGGTCAAGAGAAGAAAGACTTCAGATTGTCACTGTTGGATGTCCTAATATGAGGAAGGACTCAAACAGAGCTGTCCGCAGCTGCAACTGGCTGTCTTGAGAGGTGGTGACCTTTCTCCAGAAGGGTGGAAACTGTAACCAAACAACTACTTGGTGAAGCAGCATACAGAGAGATCGCCCTTCTGATGATGTGCCCAGTCTGAGGCCTCACTAGGCCAAGAGTGCGTCGCCTGGGAGCTTGTTAGAAACTTACCATCCTGGGCCCCACCACACACCTCTTGACCCAGGCTGCATCTTAACAGGATCCTCAGCTAATGCATGCAATTGTTCACTGCCAGGGCCTCCAGTTCAGGACCAGGGTGCATGAGCATCACCTGGAGGAGATTTTTAATACAAACGCAGAGGCTGAGCTGCTGGCCTAGGACATGGAAGGATCATTCCCATACCTCACAGTTCAGCTCTCTCCCCATTCCCTCCCCGCTACGTGCTGTTGCGTTTCCAAGTTCATGCCTGTGTGTAGGAAAATGGCTTTGACGTATTGAATCATGTCTACAAGCTGCTTCAGTCAGGGTTCCTGCTTGCTGAGAGACCAGACAGCTTTCCCAGGGAGCCCCAGGGCAGGGGCCTGAGGCACCTGCTTCCTGTTACGTCCCCTGAGGACTCCGCTTTGCCAGGAGAAAGGAGAAGCCTAAACAGGGTGGGCCAAGTCTGCGAGGCCTGCCTAGGACTGCCCTTTGCCTTCCCAGCGCTTCAGTCCCTGATCGTTCAGGCCCCTTGTAGGCCAGAATGTCCCAGATTAGATGGGATGGGAAGGGTGGCCCACATTAGGGGAGTACCCTCTTCGGTCCCACCTGGGGCAGGTGCCCAGAGCCAGGAATGAGCCACCTGTGGTGATTCCTGTGTGTCTGGAGTCTGGGAGCCCCTTGCACTGTTGGCCAGTGGTCACTGTGCAGCGATTGACTGGGCTCAGCGTCTGTAGACTTTGTCTCAGCCCCTGGCATCCCTCCCCGGGGATCATTGTCTGGGTTGGTGGGTGTTAATCTGCAGCTCCTGAGAAGCTGCCTGGCAAATGGGAGGTTAATGTGCAAACAGCGGGGAGCATTGTCCATGTGTGAGGCTGGACAGCAAGTGGGAGGGAAATAGTTAAAAATCCTATTCATGGCCCAGGAGGGGAGGAGGGGTGGGCGCAGGAGCAGGCCCGGCCTTGTGCTAATCTTGCTGGAATGTAACTAGTTCGGGCAGTTTCTGGCTTCGATGTGTTCTGGGGCCGGTTGGCGTCCCCCCAGTACATAGACGTTGCGTCCGCGCGCCGAAGGCTGCTCTTTGTGTTCTCTGCAGCCACAACTTAGAGGCGACCGAGTCAGACTGCTTTAAGTTGTAAGGATGGGGAGGGAGGAAGCTCAGCGAGGCAGTTGTGCTATCCACGGTGGGAGAATCCACAGGCTCCTTCTCTGTTGGAGGATTTGGGTGGGGGAAAGGAGTGGGCAGAAGAGAATGTTCAAGGAGGAAGACCCCAAACCTGTTGGGTCAGGCTGCTTAGCTGCCTGGAGGCCTGGGAATGCCTAGGGGGAAGCCCCTGCTTCCGGACACACAATCAATTACATACAACAGTGGGGCCTTGTGTGTGTGGGCGGACACTGGGAGGAGTCGGCTCACAGCTCATGTTTTAATGCTTTACAAGGAGAGTGTGTTCATGCATTGCTTTTGCAACTTATAATCAATTTAAAACATTCTATATCTTGATCTAGGCTGGTGGTTACATTAATATTTACATATTGAACCAGGTGTGGTGGCTCATGCCTGTAATTTGGGAGGCTGAGGTGGATGGATCACCTGAGGTGTCAGGAGTTCGAGACCAGCCTGGCCAACATGGAAACCCTGTCTCTAATAAAAATACAAAAATTAGCTGGGTGTGGTGGCGGGTGGCTGTAATCCCAGCCACTTGGGAAGCTGAGGCAGGAGAATCCCTTGAACCTGGAAGGCAGAGGTTGCACTGAGCCGAGATTGCACCATTGCACTCCAGCCTGAGTGACAGAGTGAGACTCTGTCTGAAAAAAAAAAAGAAAAATACATATTAAAAATTTACTAGAGCCTGGGCAACATAGTGAGACCCCCACCTCTACAAAAAATTTTAAGAATTAACTGGGTGTAGTGGCACATGTCTGTGGTCTCAGCTACTCGAGAGGCTGAATCAGGAGGATCACTTGAGCCCAGGAGTTCGAGGCTACAGTGAGCTCTGGTTGAGTCATTGCACCCCAGCCTGGTCAACAGAGCAAAATCCTGTCTTAGAAATTCATTGAGCCACATATGAGATTTGTGTACTTGCTTGTATATACATATTATACCTTAGTTTCAAACATTTTAAATTAAAAAAAGAAAAATCCCTCCTTCCCGACCTTCCAAGGCCTTGGCTGGCCAGCACAGCTGCAGGAAGGAAGAACAGGGTCCCCGGCGTAGCTCCGCGGCATCCTCGGACTGCCTGGTGGAGTTTGCGCTGAGCTCCCACACCCTGTTTGGAAACAGAATGAAATTGCACAGCAGCCAGATTCTGGGGCTTCCCCACCCAAGTTTGCCACTTTGCTCACGGGATTTGAAGAAAGCATCAAAGGCAGCAGCTTTAGAAAATAGCTCCAAGGGCCCCACTTGGTGTGAGGTCACCTTCTCAGCTCACAGAGGGCTGTGGTGCCAGCTGCTGGCCACACATGCCCACGGGGCTGCTCTGGCCCTGCCTGACCCTGACTGGCTTCCGCATGCACCCCATGGGGAGCCCACGCCCACTGCACGGCATACCCACCAGGTGCTGCTGCCCTCCTGAACTCTGTGGGACACACTGCTGCCCACATGGGGACTGCCCCGGAAGCAGGACCCTGGATTGCTCCTCTGCTGCCTGCCCCCTCCTGCCACGTAGTGAGGGTTCCACATTATGAATGTCATGATTCCTTCCGGCTCTTGATTTTCCATGATTCGGGATCAGGAAATGATTTTCCTCTGAGTATTTTTAGGCCATGAGACTCAGTATAACAGTCAAATCCTGGCTCCACAACCCCTAGCTGTGTGGCCTTGGATAAATTAAAATCTCTCTAATCTTAGTTTCCTCATATGTGAAATGGGAATAACAACAATACTAAACTCAGTAGGGCTGATGAGGATTAAGTGAAAACCAGACTAATGTTGTATTCATTATCTGGGATAAAGGTTAGCCTGTATCATCATCATAATCAAAACCACACGCCACAGTGTGCCTCACAGTCCAGTGAGCCGAATCCTTGCCTGTGCACACTGTACCCTTAGACCTGAGAGGGGGGCCCTGCTCTGACCACCCCAGCCACTTCCTTCCTGACCAGACCAGGAATCCACGGAGCTGAGGATCCAAAGAATGGGATCCCGAGGCTTGAGAGCCTGCCTGGCTCTTCCCTGGACATGCACCAAGCCACTGGTGTGCACACCTGTAGATTGAGGTGGGGGGCTCACATTTGCCTGGGGCTGAGCTTTATGGGGGGCTGAGATGTCTGGGGTGTTTCCATGTGTGGTCCCAAGACCTCGTAGGACAAGATGGAACGGAATGGTGGGGGTGCCAGATCGGGCTCTCTTACCACCACCGCATTCTGGTACAGAACCCAGGAGTCTGGGAATTCTAAATTCGAGCCTGGCCTTTTCACAGCATTCATATTTGTCAAGGGAGGAGGACAGAATGTATTTAACAGTTTGTCAGCTTGAGTTACAACTTTTACATGTGTAAGCATATGGACTTACATCTATGTTCTTGTCCCAAACCCTGCAGATACTGGGGTTGGGGGGCTGTCTGCATGCCCTTCCTTTCCCAGTGGGTGACCATCACTGACCTCTGAGACTTAAGACAAATTGTAGCCATGCCCACCTCCGAAGCTATCTTTAGGAAAACAGTGTCCTAGGTCCTTTCAGTTCAAAACCCTTGCTTATTTGTTAATAGGAATACATTGGTTCTAGAATAGAGCCTTGCCCTATGGAAACTGCCATCTGTACTCTCCAAGGTCTAGTTCAGATCCCACCTCTTGGCTTCACTCTGTAATACCCCCACACTCTGTGACACCCCCACTCTATGACATTTACCATTTGGGACAGAAGCCCTATCCTCCCTACCTATAGCTGAGGCCACCTCCCAAGACACATCGTCATTCTGTCCCCCACAGCACCACACACAGTGGCTGCGCATGGTGGATGCACAGTGAGTATTTGTGGAATGAGCAGCCGAGCCGCTGCAGACTGATGAGTGTTCTGGGGCCTGTGTTGGTTTTCTAAAACTGCTCTGTCAGTAAGCGCGCCCCCCCCCACCCCACCCCAATCCCCGTGTAAATGTATTCAGATCCTAAAGAAAATCAGGCAGCCACCCTTTAAAAAGCCCGATAAACCCCTTCATTTGTATTATCTTTGGGCAGAGTTTGCTCGGGAATTCGTATCTGTAGGAGATCTTAGTGCTCGCTGCTGGGAGGCAAATTGTTCGCATTCATTTGTTCTTTCAGTGGCTTGGCCCTATAAAGCAGAGGTCTGGCCTGAGGGAAAATTGTGAAAGAATCTGAGTTTGTCTTTGGGGTAGAAATTAAACAGCTTCTCTAGGCCTTGCCCTCAAACTTCAGTCCTGTTTACTATTGAAGACTGTATGTCTCAAGGGGTAAAGAGAGCCGTGGGATAATGGAGACTGAAAAAATGTTGAGATTTAGCCATTTTGTTTTCTTTTTTCCTTGGAGAATAATCTTTTGGGAAAAACTTGGATAGAGACCCTTTGAGCCATACAATTTTTTAAAGTTGAATTCAAGCCTCTAGTCATGGCTTGATTCGTTTTTTTCTGAACAATGAACAAAGAAATGCTGGTAGAGAGCCTTGAAATGCAGGGATGTTGAATGAGGAAAGGAAAAAAGAGGGCAGTGAATGTTCCTGAGCACTGGCTGGACCCTGCAGAAGCTTCCGATCATTCTGGAGGTCCCCAGAACTTGGTGGCAGGGACACCAGATATTGTGCATATATGAGGGGAGGGCCTCTGAGAACTCCCAAGAGGCCCCCAGCACCCCCCAGCTGACCTTTCACCGTTGGCACTAAACTGCAGGCATCTCTCCTTTCTCCATTTCCAGATGCAAATTGCAGCACCTGGAACTAAGACAGCCCTGGAGGGCAGGACTTCCAAACTCACCCCCATTCATTAAGGCAAACACTGCTTCATCCACAATGTTACAGTAACATCAGCAAGAAGAAATGATGATCATGGGCCGGGCACGGTGGCTCAAGCCTGTAATCCCAGCACTTTGGGAGGCCAAGACGGGCGGATCATGAGGTCAGGAGATCAAGACCATCCTGGCTAACACGGTGAAACCCCGTCTCTACTAAAAAATACAAAAAACTAGCTGGGCGAGGTGGCGGGCGCCTGTAGTCCCAGCTACTCCGGAGGCTGAGGCAGGAGAATGGTGTGAACCCAGGAGGCGGAGCTTGCAGTGAGCTGAGATCCGGCCACTGCACTCCAGCGTGGGCAAGAGAGCCAGACTCCGCCTCAAAAAAAAAAAAAAAAAATGATGATCATGGTTGATAGCTGTCAAGTGCTTACAGCGAACCAGTTGCTTCCAGGGCCCTTCTCTATTTAATCTTGGTATGGCGGTGTACGGTTGGCAGGGGACTGGAATTTAAGCAAAAGAAGAAATACTGATATTTCCAATTCATCATGTAAAGAGACCTTCTACGTGGCCGGACACGGTGGCTCACATCTATAATCCCAATACTTTGGGAGGTTGAGACGGGTGGATTGCTTGAGCCCAGGAGTTCAAGACCAGCCTGGGCAACATAGTGAGCCTCGTCTCTACAGTACAGGAAAAAAAATAACAGGGCATGGTGATGCATGCATGTAGTCCCAGCTACCCGGCGGTAGGCGTTGAGGTAGGAGGATTACTTGAGCCCTGGGAGGTCAAGGCTGCAGTGAGCCAAGATCGTACCACTGTACTCCAACCCCAGGGACAGAGTGAGACCCCATCTCAAAAAATAAATAAACAAATAGACTTTGTACGCGAGGCCTGTAACCCGTGTGAAAGATGTTTCGGTGGCCATTTAATGAACATATGTTGAATAATGTGCTCTACTGTGTAAGATACAAAGGGAAAAAAGATACAAAAGGAAAAAAGAAAACTCAGTATCACCTCAGCCCCTTCTGATAGAACTGGTGTGTCCAAGCGGCAACATCCTAAAATAGTTGTCCTCCACTCTGGGATGTAAAAGAAGTTCTTCTGGGATTTGGTTTTATTACAATGACCAAGAATTTGCCCTCCCTCAGTTATCACATCTACTGTGACAGGCCCTGCACCACGTCCTGTGAGATCCCACCTGCCAAGAACCCGTCTGCCATTTCTCATTAGTATCTTTGTGGTTTGCAGTCACCTATGTAGAATTTGTACATATACTCAAGTGTTACTAGTTTTCAATTACTTCCTCAATTATTGCTGGGGTGTGTGTGTGCGTGTGTGTGTGTGTGTGTGTGTGTGTGTGGTATTTCGTAGCCAGAGCTACAAAATGTATCTCCAATAATATTAGTAGAATTTTTTCAGCCCCTAAAACCCACCGTAAAAGTTAACTATAATAACAAGGCCCGTAGGCCTGTACACAAGGGCATTTGGTTTCCATCGAAGTGTATTACACAGGCCAGACCTCTGGATTCTCCACCTCTGGAGAGCTGTTTAAAGCAGGCATTAAAAGGAAGATCATTTTCAGTGCGTTTGTGATAATGAAGCATGTGTGTGCTCACGAAGGATACCTCCCTGGACAATGCCTGGAAGAGGACTTTGTGAAGTGGAGGCTGTACATGATTCCACCAGCAAGCATGTATCTCGACAAAGGTTGTAAGGACAAGAAGTTGTGCCTTAGCTGTAACCAAAACCCAGCCTAAGCAATCAGGTGAGTTGAAGTAGATGTTGTCAAAGCTAGAAAGAAGCCAAGCATGGTGGCTCACACCTGTAATCCCAGCACTTTGGGAGGCTGAGTGAGGCAGTGGGATTATTGAAGCCAGGAGTTTGAGACCAGCCTGGGCAACATAGCAAGATCCCATCTGTTTAAAAAAAATCAGCTGAGTGTGGTAATGTGTGCCTATAGTCCCAGCTACTCAAGAGGCTAAGGTGGGAGGATCACTTGAGCCCAGGAGGCCACAGTGAGCCATGATCATACCTCTGCGCTCCAGCCTGGGCAACAAAGCAAGACAGCGTCTCTTTCTTTTTTTTTTTTTTTTTTTTAATACAAACAATCCCATAGCATTTATTGCCATCTTGTAATAATCAAAACAATATGAATAAATGTTCATATTGGATAAAGGACATCTAAAAACAAACTGTATCCTTCTCAACAATTTCTCACTTCATTGATCATTTCTGGTTGGGGACACTTTGTAGCAGAGTAATATCTCCTTTTAGTATGGTCCAACCCAGTTTTCTTGATTTTGTTTTAGAATGAATCTCTTCCACATCATCTAATAACAAGGTTCATATACTCATTAAAACCAGTGATACAGCCTTCTATCCACATATTCCCTTGCTCATAGAGCCACACCTGAATCCACGATCTATTTTGTAAGTATCTGAAGATGAGGTTGATGGGCTGCACCATAACCTTCTGCACTTTCTCGCCCTGGCCATGGTACGCCATAGTGGAATTCCACAAAGAGCACACCTGCACGCTGCCTCTGAGAGCAACTTCCAGAATCAAGACACCGTCTCTTAAAAAAAAAGCCTAAAAAGAGTAAGATGTAGGCTTAGGGCTGCCTCCCCTGAGGAATTCTTTTGGATCCCTCTAGCCTCTGACCAGCCAAGCAGAATATGGAGAAAGGAGTCTATAGAGGCTGCTGTCAAGTTCAGGGTGAAAATACGAGCATTTCCAAGCATTTCATCAAGGACTTGTTAAAGATCCAGGTTTGAAGTCTCCGAGGAAGACTTTTTTTAAAGATGTTGCCAAAAGGAAAAGAGATCAAACCAGCAGAATGAATTCCCCATCATATACATGGGGGATACCCAGGAACTCACAGGGTCTCTTGGGAACTCTGAAAGCAGTTAGAGAACAAGCATATGGGTTGTAGTCCCTGGAGTTGGAGTCTGATGCCATCCTCCAGTAAGTTCTCCAGCGGATTCCCTCTGGAAGGCTACTCACGGACCCGGGGAGAAATGACACCAAGAGTGGGGAACTAGAGGCTAACACTGGGTACCTGCTAGTACAGTGGCTTCAGATACCCTACCCCTACCCCAGATTTGGGCCAGACCAGGGGCTATGGAACTCCAGAAAGAAGGGCCTCAGAGAGAGAGAGGGAGAAGGAGAGAGTGTCATCTACATCGTGACAGTTGCACACTTTCCACATGCAACTGAGGAAAGCTCAGGTCCCTCAGCAGCCCTTTGCCTGCACTTGGGCCAATGATCAAAGGTACCCAGGGTGGTGGTCCAGTCACTGGCGAAAGCATGGCAGCCTTTTGGCAAAAGACTTGGGGGCATAAATAGTGAAATACTCAGAGAATGGAGTAATTGGCTGGCTAGAACATGAATGGAGGGTGTTGTTGGGAATAGGCAGTTGGAGATGGGAAGGGTAGGCCAGGGCCTTAATGCCCACTGAGCAGTTAGGTTTTTTACTGCAGGCATTGGGGAACCACTGGAGCTTTTGTGGGGGTGGGTGGGGGTGGGGGGGGAAGTAGCGATCACAGGAAGGGTGGGCTGGCCTGGGGAGGTGCTGCAGGCAGGAGAACAGCTCAGTCTTTACAGAGGTCCAGGGCAGTGAGCAGCAGAGAGGAAGGGAAACAATTGGAGAGACAGTCCAAGTTAGAATAACAAGACTTGGTCCCCTGTCAGTTGTAGAGAGTGAGGGAAAGAGAAGAGGCCAGAATGATCCCCAAGGTTTGTACAATCCTCAGGGTGACCGCATGTCCTGGTTTACATCATCGGTCATAATTGTTAAAGGTGTTCCCTTTCACTTTCAAAGGAGCCCTGGTTGATAGGATAGAGGAAACAGGATCAGGGCTGGATTTCGGTGAGTCTGTATGGGATTGAGCTGCCTGTAGCACGGTATCAAGGAAGCACTTGGAGATGAGGAGGAAGGCTGGAGCCAGCTGCAGAGATGAGCATGATCACCGAGTGGGTGCCAACCCGCAGTGGGAGGAGGAGACTATCCAGAGAACACCAGCTTTCGAGGCATAGACCAAGGCCCTGAGGAGCGGCTGGAGGGGTAAGTGGAAAACCAGCCGAAAGGGTACCCCAGAAGCTGAGGGACCTCTTAGGGAAAAGACCTAGAAGATGACATTGGGTTTGGTAATTAGGAGGTCAGCAGTGGCCTTAGCGAGAACAGGGCCAGTGACGTGGAAGGCAGGTGGCAGTGGACTGAATGATTGGAGGGAGTGGAGGGATTGACAGTGGGGGTTTGAGGGTTTTGTAAAGAGCTTGTAAGGGAGAGACGGCCTCAGCACAGGGCCCGTCCAACTGTGGGTCTCCAACCAGTTGCACTGATTTTTCCTGCCCATTTTTCCTTCTTTGAAGGGAAAAATGGAAATTGAAGAGGAAGAAATCGATGGCCCATTTGAACCATGACTTTGAGTTTAATTCAGCATGTATTTGAGTGACTCTGAGTGAGTACTCCTGACCTCCAGGAATGGATAGAATGGAACATGGAAAATGAAGGTGAATCAAATGAGAATTTGGCCAGTGGACTTACAAAAAAGTGTTCAAATGGGCCACACCTACCCAGTCTGGTGCTGTGCGTGCATCACACGTCCTCGGACATGAGATGGAGTTGTCACCTGGTCAGTGATTGGGTTTCAGAGTCTGGGTAGGAACTGGGGGCTCAGGAAGGAAGTGGCAAAGATGTGGAATTTTCGGGTCATCATCAGGCCTGAAGAAGACCTGATCACCACCCAGTCTCGGTCCCCAAACAGCTGCTTGTGAAAGTTCTGTAACCAACCTCACACACAGGATATGCCTAGAATTGGTGTTCTACTAGGTCACTCAGGAAATGACGGGGGATTTGAGAAATGTTTTTAGAGCTTTTGTGCTCTGAAATGTACCCTCCTTCCCAGCCCAACTAGCCTAGCCTGGATGCTTGAAATTCCATAAAGACCAAGCCCTAGATTTGATTGGAGAGTTGGGGGAATGCGTTGCAGCCCCTCTCCCAACCCAGAAAGAAGGCATGTAATGTGCTAACGCCGTTAGGAATGTTTATAGCATATGGGTTATGATAGTGAATTTGTCCAGGAAACCATCAGGAAACTTGTGTGGGCATTTCCTGTCTCACCTTCTGATGGCTAATTTATGAGGGCTGCTCTCAGATTAGAGATCCTCCATTTTTACCAGAAACTTCCACCTTGAGCCTTATAATGGATCCGCTGGAATGAAGATATGTATTCTAGGCAAGGATTTAGGTAGCGGAGAACCATGAACCTGGCACACCATGGCACTAAACAGTGTTTAATTGGTAAGTGGGTTTATGCTTGCTCTGGGCTGTGAAAGAAGAGTGTAAAAGAGCCAGGACCATAGATCCAGGAAGGTCATCTTTGAGAGAGAAGCCCAAATAATGGGTAGAAACTGCAGAAAGTTATGGAGGGGTAGGTGTGAGCATTTGGGGACCACTCTGACCTCACATTAACATTACCTGGGAGCTATAAAAAAAAAAAAAAAAATAGATGCTTGAGCCCCACCCTGGAAGAGTTAAATCCTAATGGGGAAGGCGGACAGGAATCAGTGTTTTTAAAGCTCCTCCCAGCAACCCTGATGCCAGTGAGACTGAGAACTAGCAGACTGGGTTGTCTTCTCTGGTTGAATTGGCGTCCAGACCTTCCCCCAGAGGGGAATCCCTCTGGAAGGGAAAGAGTGGAGGAGAGTGTCCAGGGCGGGGCTGTAGAGCGGACCCTTCCTCAGCCACGGAAGGACTCATGCAGCTGGCAGTCACAGCACTTACTGGCCCCAGCTTATGTTGCCCAGGAACCATTGAAGGGTTCCAAATGGCTGAGGTCACATTTTTCCAGGCCGTAATGGGGACGATTGGGAAGGTTGTCAGGGGCAAGACCCCATTCAAAAGAAAACAGCACTCAGAAGTTCAGAAATGAGAGGCTGAATATTTGAATATAGACTTTACTATTTTTTTTTTCTGAGTGTTTTTATATATTTAAATTTTTTTAATTAAAAAGTGATTCCCATTGCATATATTTGCATTTACCTTTTAAAATCAATGTATGTTTAGCCAAAAGAATAAAATAAAAACACCCATAATCTTGTCGCCCAGAGAGATAAGTGCAACTCACCTCTTAATATATATTCTTCCAGATTTCTCAACACATACATAAAGATACCTGTTTTACAAAAGTAGGATTCAATACATGTTTTTTCTTTTTTTAAGCACTCCCCATTACACAGATGGAAATACATGTTTTGTATCTTGCTTTTTCATTTGACAGCGTAAACACCTTTCTGTTTCTGTAAATAACCACCTGCTACATAAATTCAGATATCATAATTGTAGCCTAAGGCATTGAATATCTTTCAGCTATTATAAACAGCTCTTCAGTGAACATCCTTGCATTCTATATTTTGCTTGCATCCTTAATTATTTCCTTAGGATGCACTCCTAGAGACAATAAGCCTTGAGAAGACTTGATACATACTTCCAAATTGCACAAGAAAGGATTTACTAATTTACTTTCCCACCAACAGGGTATTAAAAAGTGCCTGTGGTAATTAAAGGGGGAAAAGGCCACTGCCAACATGAGAGACTAAAAGTAGTTAACTCATTACTGAGTTCATAACCTCTTTATCTCACATTCTGCAAACAAATGGGAGTAGAACCCAGAGATTTTCCTTGACGGCTTGGTGCCCAGCCCAGGACTTTTGTTGTCTGGCCCACCAGGTCACCGGCTCTGGGGTTTTCACTGCAGCAGGTATCCTTGTCCAGGGCCTTTGTTTCCCGCTGGTCATTGGCCCAGCATGCTTCCGGTGGGCACTTGGGAACCACCAGGGGGCAGTGTGGAGCTGTTGAGCATGCTTGGCGTGCCGTCTGGCTTATCCATATTGAAATTTTGAATAGTACAAGTATTATTTTGTTGTGTTTTATGACTTCTCAGATTGGTATTTATAATATTGATTTGCTTACACTAGTATTTCATCCCTTTCCAATTATTTTTATGTTTATGTGTTGTAAGAAAAAATAACCTAATCCATCATAGCTCTTCTGTAGCTGGAGGCCGGGACACCTGGGTTGTTCTGATCCCAGCTCTGCCGGTGTCCTCCGTGACCTTGGTGGGACAGCTCACCCCGTGGGCCTGACTGCCTTTATCTGAGGAGTGCCAGGATGGGCTGCAGGAGTGGTGTGTTTTCTTCTCTTCCAGCACTAGCATAATGAAAGGATTAAGAGTTGGCCTTGACCGGGTGTGGTGACTCACGCCTGTAATCCCACCACTTGGGAGGCCGAGGCGGGAGGATCACTTGATTTCAGGAGTTCAAGACCAGCCTGGCCAACATGGTGAAACCCTGTCTCTACAAAAATACAAAACTTAGCCGGGTGTGGTAGTATGCACCTGTAACCCAGCTACTTGGGAGGCTGAGGTGGAAGAATCACTGGAACCCGGGAGGCGGAGGTTGCAGTGAGCCAAGATTGTGCCATTGCATTCCAGCCTGGGTGACAAAGCGAGACTCCATCTCAAAAAAAAAAAAAAAAAAAAGAGGTGGCCTTTGGGGCTGCGCGTGGTGGCTCACACATGTAATCCCAGCACTTTGGGAGGCCAAGGCAGGTGGATCACTTGAGGTCAGGAGTTCAAGACCAACCTGGCCAACATGGTGAAACCCTGTCTCTACTAAAAATTCAAAAATTAGCTGGCATGGTGGTGCACACCTGTAATCCTAGTTACTCAGGAGGCAGAGGCAGGAAAATCACTTGAGCCCAGGAGGTAGAGGTTGTAGTGAGCCAGGATTGCACCACTGCACTCCAGCCTGGGTGACAGAGAAAGACTCTGTCTCAAAAATAAATAAATAAACAAATAAATAAATAAATAAATAAAGAGTTGACTTTGAGATAGACTTGGGCAAGTTAGTTAACCTTTTTGTACTTTAATCCCTCCATCTGTTAAATGAGGATAATCATAGCATCAACTTATAAGGGGGTTAAACAAAATAACACATGGAGTATCTGGCACAAGGTAACTCATCGCTAAATGTTTTCTTTAAAGAAATCTGTTTATCCAAGATTTATGCAGACAGTTTCCTGTCCTTGGCTTTGGCACATACTTATTTACTTATCTGAAGTGATATTAATATCAAACAGAGTATGAATTTCAGAAGTGCTATATTCCACAGCAGGGTTGAACAGCAGAATCCCAGCATCAAGGCCCCCAGCTACAAAAGAGTTAGGATGTTTTTGCTTATTTTTTATAATATATTAACTATAGGGGAAAATATAAAAAAAATAGAGGCAGATATGATATCGGTAAATGTTTTTTATTTGATCACTTTAGGTAAATGGAGTCTTACTCGCCTGATAGGGTCTCCACTGGCAGCGGACCTTCCCATTCCCTGTATCCATCATTCTCCCAAAAGGTGATGGTTTCTCTGTTCTCACCCTAGGTCAATTAAATTAGGGTCTATGGCAACAACCCCAGGAGTGTGACCACTAATTGCCTTTGAATACAACATTTCCACTAGAGCTGCCTGGGAGGCAACACCTCCAGAGAGAAGGACTTGCACCTCTAATTTGGTTAATCCTAGAACACCCTGCAGTAGTCATCAAGCACCTCTCACAAATGTTATGCTGTGCTAAAGGCTGTGGGGACCCAAAGGGCAAATAAGATTGGATGCATTTTTTTTTTTTGAGACGGAGTCTTGCTCTTGTCGCCCAGGCTGGAGTGCAGTGGTGCGATTTCGGCTCACTGCAACCTCTGCCTCCTGAATTGCTGGGATTACAGGCGCCCGCCACCATGCCCTGCTAGTTTTTGTACTTTTCATAGAGACCAGGTTTCACCATGTTGGCCAGGCTGGTCTCGAACTCCTGACCTCAGGTGATCCACCCTCCTCGGCTTCCCAAAGTGCTGAGATTATAGGCGTCAGCCACCATGCCCGGCCTGGATGCCTTTCTGAAGCAGCAGGTAAAAAAAAAAAAAAAAAAAGACTGGATGCCTGTCCCCAAATTGCTTAGGAGAAGCTAAGCGAGGAAATGTGAGCCCGGCTGTGAGCTGGAAAGTCAGCGGGCAGCAGGGTGTGTGACCGACCTGGAGGAACAAGTGTGGGGCAAGGTAAATGTAAGTGAATTGCAAGACAGTGGTAGTTGAGATGGAAAAAATACAGGACTTGATGGGCTAGATGATAAAGTGAGGAAGAAGGTGGAGGAATAGATGTCTGAGGTTTTGACCCTGCAGGTATGTAAGAAGAGAGAGATGGTAGATCTTGGTGAGAAGCCATTTGGGGAGAAAATAGTGGTGTATCCTGGGAAGCTCTGACCTTTGAGTTTGTGTGCAGAACCTCTTTCTCCAGTTCCTAGGGGTGCCCTCATCCACAACTGGCAGTGGCCCCTGGATGGCCACAAACATGCAATCCTACAACAGTATTCCCCAGATGTCACTTACTCGCATAATCTTTGCCACATACCACCTATACTATTTACATAATTATTTTTCTTTGAATTGATTCACTTTTTTCCACTTTTTAAAAATGGAGCTTCACTGTAAGCAACAGTATCCAAGATATCAAACTTTGCCTGTAACATGTATGTGTAATTGTATATATGTATATACATGTGCATACACATACATAAAAAATACACATACATATTTATGTATTTATAATTTTGTTTGGCTATATATATACATTTTTGTTTTGTTTTGTTTTGTAGAGATGGGGTTTCACCATGTTGCCCAGGCTGGTGTTGAATTCCTGGGCTCAGGTGAGCCTCCCAAAGTGCTGGGCTTACAGGCATGAGCCACCACACCCTGCCAAAAATACATACATATTTTAAGGCCTATTAATGTAAATATTTTAGGTACTAAAAAATAGGAGGTGTTGTTTAATAGAATTGAGATGGGAACTGGAAACAACACTGTTTTCATGAAGTGAGGAGGAAGAGGCATGATGAGTTTGGGTGTTGTGATAATGCATACAAGGTATCTGACACACATGCCCATAATCAGTGGAAAACTTCTCAGCCCTTCCACTGTCCATCATAACTTCCTGCACGCTCCCTTCAATATGGACAGAAAATCGTGTTGTTCCCTGAGATATATAAGCCTCATGTGCACCCACATTTGCATACACACTAGGGTAGGGTGCAGGACCCGTTCTTCAGGCTCCTTTATCAGGAGCAATGACCCTGTGTAGAGGTGGCTGGTGTGACCCTTATTCTCCTGTGTCCTTGTTCACCTGTGAGGTCAGAGATCTCTCCTGGAACTGTCCGTCTATGGAGGGGCTGCCTCAGACATTTCCCCTCTCCCGGTGCCCAGGAGTTGTTGACTTTGGCCAGCGGCTGGGTCTGCAGGAGCCGCAGGGAAAGGTTCTAGGCTGGAAGGCAGCTCCAGGCTGCCTGGCTGTTCTTTTGTGTTGAGTATTTCACTGGCCCCAGATAAGCGCTTCCTGTTCCCCATTGATTATACACAGATCCTGCTTCCTTTCCCCTCAATACCTGGGATGCTTTCCAGCTTCTCCTCCCATAGGGGAAAATCCATAAACTTTAGAATTCTCAGGCCTGCTTTTGGTCAATGGACTTTCTGCAAATTATGACTGTTTTTGCCATCCAGTCATATTCCTGGTGAAGCCTTCACCGCCGTCTAGGAGCTGAGTTCCACTTTGTGCCAGCCAAGAGAGATGCTTCTATGACCTGGTTTCTGCCCCCTCCTTCTCACCCGACAGAACATCTGTATCTACCTCCTGGCATAAATCAGAGAGAATAAATAGACTGCACCTTACACGTCAGTTTTAATCAACTGTTAGTAGCTGCCTGGTATATCGTGTTGAGGATTCTGAGGTCTTACCCAGCTTTAGTAAGAAAGGGTACCGTGGTCTACTAGCAGTGTCTGCCACAAGCACAGAGGGATGGGACCGCTCCTGTGCCCCGTATTTGCTATCCCAAGATTCCAAGATCAGTTGGAAGTTTCTTATTTGTTTATTTATTTAGAGACAGTCTCACCCTGTCACCCAGGCTGGAGTGCAGTGGCATGATCACAGCTCACTGCAGCCTCGAACTCCAGGGCTGAATTGATCCTCCCAGCTCAGCCTCTCGGGTAGCTGGGACTACAAGCGTGCACCACCACACCTGGCTAATTTTTTTTGTATTTTTGTAGAGACGGGGTCTCACTTTGTTTCCCAGGCTGATCTTGAACTCCTGGGCTCAAGTGATCCACCTGCCTCAGCCTCCCAAAATGCTGCGATTACAAGTGTGAGTCCCATTCCCACCCACAAGTTTCTAGAAGGCAGAAATCATGTCCTTGTACCCTTAGAGTTACAACATAACGGCCTAGACCCTGTATTCTAAGGCCAGTGTCAAGTAAATCCAACAGCCTCCAGCAGGCTCAGTTTCCTTTTTTTTTTGGAGATGGAGTCTCCCTCTGTCACCCAGACTGGAGTGCAGTGGTGCGATCTCAGCTCACTGTAGCTTCCGCCTCCCAGATTCAAGCAATTCTCCTGCCTCAGCCTCCTAAGTAGCTAGGATTACAGGCGCCCGCCACCACACCCGGCTAATTTTTGTATTTTTAGTAGAGACGGGGTTTCACCATATTGGCCATGCTGGTCTTGAACTCCTGACCTCGTGATCTGCCGGCCTCAGCCTCCCAAAGTGCTGGGATTACAGGCGTGAGCCACCACGCCCAGCCCAGTTTCCCATTTTTTAAATGAATGTCATAATATCTTCTTTACCTATATCCAGGAGTCAGTAATAGCAAATCAGATAATTAATATGGAATGCTTTCAAAAGTAAAACAACTATGGAAGTATATCCTGCCTGCAGGACCCAGCACAGATGCCACCTCCTCTGTGAGGTTTTCAGTTGTTCCACGATAACTCTTGCCCATTGCAATCCCTGTCTTATCTGAACCTGTCATTTGTAGGCTTATAGTCTAGTTATTTATGTACTTTAAAAAATCTCTCCTGTGGTATATCATGCACATAAACAGACACCTTTTAGATGAGATACTCACTAAACATTGACGGAGGGCTCTGTACAGAGCTGTCACTGCATCGTGGTCATCTGGTAGGCAGTCCTGTAAGAACGGGTAGCTTCCTGCTAGCTTTAAACAGCATCGTTTTATATTTTAGAAAGATATTTCTAGAGGCAAGTGAAGGGTAGACAGGAAGAGATGAACTGAGACCAGGAGCACTGGTGGAGACCACTCAGTGGAAAGAGGATTTGGGACCCCTTCATTTCTGTCAACTACCCTATTCTTGGACAAGAGACATTTTGTCAGTATGAGGCAAAGCAACCTGCCGATGTGGCTGGCAACCCATCACCACCCCTTTCAAACTGGGTTGCCCGCACCCCTGCTGCCTTCCTCCTGGGTGAGAACCTGCAGGAGCTCAGGCAAACCCAGAAGGCTGCTGCGGGGGCCTTTCCATGGAATAGGGTTCCAAAGATGTCCAGAAGCCATGGAACTTAGTGGCCCAGAGCAGGTTAGGGGGGTCACTAAAGGCATTAAAGTGGATTCTGTGGTGTCTGGTTAGGTACACTGAAGGCACAGGATTGAAAATAATTCATCTGGCATTACTCTTAATAGCTTTGCTTACTGTTACTATGATATAAGACATACTGATTGTAAAAATTTCAAGTGAAGAAGAAAAATACAAAAAAGGAACTAATAAAATTGCCTGAAATGTTAAAAATCCAGCGATAACATTTGGGTGACTATGCTTCCAGATTATTTAACTGGCTTTTCTCACTGAACAGTTTGTCCAGGACAGTTTATTCAAGTCAATAAATGTGGATGGCCGGGCTTGGTAGCTCAAAGCTATAATCCCAAGCACTTTGGGAGACTAAGGCGGGAGGATCACTTAAGGCCAAGAGTTTGAGACCAGCCTGGGCAACATAGTGAGACCCTGTCTCTACCAAAAAAAAAAAATTAGCCGTGTGGTGTGGTGCTAGCCTGTAGTCCCAGCTATGCAGGAGGCTGATGTGGGAGGATTGCTTGATTCCATGAAGTTGAGGCTGCAGTGAGCTACAATCGTGCCAGTGTACTCCAGCCTGGCTGACAGGGCAAGACCCTATCAATCAATCCATTAACCAATATATCAATAAAAAATCACCCAGAAGGCATGCAGAACCTGCAGCCACAGGGCAGGAGGGAGGAGAGGCTTCCCCAGAGCTGCCCATGGCATGTGGCAGTTCAAAAGCCAGTTGCCTTTATTTTCTTTCTGAAGTCGTCCATGGCCTTGCAAAGACAAGAGAGTGTCTACAGAGACAGTGGAGGGAGTGGAACAGAAGCCAGCCTACTGGGGGCTGAGAAGTACCTGGGAGGTGGGGAGGGCATGTAAGCAGCCTGTGTACGTTCTGGGAAGGGAAAGGAGGAGAACCAGAAGGGGCAGCTGCCCACCAGCAGCTTCCTGGGCTCTCCTCCCGCCTCCTCCTCACTCACAGCAGCCCACAGACTCAGCCTCAGCTCCTCCTCTCTGGCCTCTTCCCCCGAGTGAAGATCAAGTGCAGGAGGGGTTGCACCGGCTGTGCCGGCTGCAGGGAGCCCACAGACCCCTCCTGTGTTTCACCTGCAGTGACTCCATACTCGTCCTCCCCCGTCCCTGCCACCCAGCAGATTGTGTGCCCACTTCCTCTGTGCCACACACATCTTTTTTCCCTCCTTCAAATCATCACCCATACAGAGGACAATTCGCAGCCTCGCTCATTACTAGAGTAATGGAAACTCCAGCAAGGGACTTTTTTTACCTGTCAGTTTGGCAAAGTTTAAACAGTTTAATAACCTTGTATGGGCAAGGAAGTGGGGAAATAAGCCCTCTCCCAGGTTGCTGTTAGCAGTGTCAACTGGGAGAAATTTAACAGCACTCTTCAGAACTTAAATGTGCTTGTCTCTGACCTAGTGATTCCCCTTGCAGCTGGGAATGTGTCCTCCCACTATAGACATACATGGGCGACATGGTGAGTGTTCAAGGGTGTGCACTGCAGCAAAGCCTGGGAAACAGCTCCATGTCTGTGAGCATGGGCCCCTCCAGTGGGTTGTGGCACCACCCTATGGTGGCTGCTATGTAGCTGTAACCCAGGAGGCAGCTCTGCGGGGAGGGCTGTGGGACCAGCCCTACTATGCTGACAAATGGAGTAGGGGCAGAGTGGCATGGGTGGGTATGTGCAGGCCAGAGAACAGGCTGCAGGCTGTGAAGGAGAAAGGCATTTGCTCTTTCAGCCCAGTCTGAGCTCCTGGTCAGGGGCCAGCAGGTGGACTCTGCATCCCGTGGGGGCCAGAGCAGATGTTCTCACCTGAGGGCCTGAGGGGAGGGAAGCAGGTCAGTAGATTCCCAGGCACGCAGCAACAGGGGAGAGACAGAGGGAGGGGCCCGGCAGGGTTCACCTCAGGGAAAGGAGGACCGGGCCTCCAAAGTCAGTTTCCACAAAGACACTTCCTGCAGCGCGTTGGTGACTGGGCGGTGAGCACGGACACTGCCCAGGCCCAGCAAACCCAAGGTCACAGCCGATGGGAGAGGCAGCTTGCGACTCAGCAGGCCCAGCACTCCAGGCTGCAGAAATGCGGACCCGAAAACAAGTTGAACTTTGACATTGTTTGAAAACCTAGGGCTCTGTCCCAGGGGTCCCCCTGGTCAGGGCCACCACAGAATGGCTATGCCTAGTGCTCTGGAAGCAGAGTTTTCCCTCCTCCAGAGCACGCAGCTGTCAGGGGGACATACCTAGCCAAGTGTCCGGCTCTCCATCAAGACCTCAAGCAGGCAGGCGCACGTCAGCTGAGAACCATGTGTGTCTCAGCTTTCCAGCCATCCCAGCAAGTCAGGACACATCTGAGACCACCACCCCCCAACCCAGCTCCTGCCCACGTGCATTGGTGTGCCCGAGCCAGTTGGCACCCAGACAATTGGAAGCATCTCTTCCGCACTGCTCATCGTGGTACCTTGAAATCAGTGGGCGTATTTACACCATGAATACCAGCAAATGCTTTGGTTTTTCACTTTGTTTTTTGCTTAGAGAGCCAGTTGTTAGGTATTTACCAGCACACCACTGAACCAGACCTCTCTCCCCAAGAAGCGCCATAGATCTATGAGTGGCCAAGCTCTGTGTTCATTGGCTCTTCCCCTCCCCCAGGTCAAGTGCAGGTCACAGGCTCATAGAATACCAATAACTTACACATTTAGTGACTGATCACAGAGTTCTTACAAGCTCCTCACATGCCCCACACTCTGCCTGGTCCTCTCCGGTGTGAGAGGACACTCAGACGCTTGAGTTTGACAGCCACATGTGAGATAACCACTCTGCCAGGCAGTAGGTGTTCTTATTCCTGTTTTACATGTGGAAACCAGAGGTTCTGAAAGGTGAGGTACACAGGCACACAGCTTGTAAGTGGGGTTCAGCTAGGACCCTTGATTCCATATTTGTTGAACACCTCAACACTGTCGGCACTCTCAGTGCCCTCTGTGTTTAGACAAATAGCTGCATTCGATTTTTCCTTCCAAAGGAGACCATCTAGTCCAGGCCCCTGCTTCAGGCTGATGAAGTAAAATATTCCCATTTTAAAGGTGAGAAGATGGAGTCCAGAAAGGTTAGAAAGAGCCTGGAACCCAGATCTCTTGCCTCTTGTGCTCTAAAACGAAAGCTTGGCTTCTGAGGGTGAGCCAGTTTTTAAAAACAAACCTTGTATCAAATCTAGGAGGCAAAATTGCCAGGTTCTTTGGAATGGGAGGGGAAAACAGTAGTTTGAGATCATCCAAAAAAGAAAGAATCATTTGGGGAAAGCCGGGGAAAGACGTGTTTATGGTGAAACTGACACCTGATTGACACACTCTTACTATTCAGTCATGAAATGCTTTTGGAGCCCCTCTGCTACCAGTGCATGGGCTTTAAAACCATTTGTTGACTAAATGCTGCCACACGTGCTAGAGAGAGCAAAGTAACTTCATGGGTTTAAGACCAGTGCAGGCTGGGTGCGCTGGCTCACCCCTGTAATGCCAGCAGAATTGGAGGTGAAGGCGGGCAGATCACTTGAGCTCAGGAGTTTGAGACCAGCAAGGGCAACATGGTGAAACCCTGTCTCTACCAAAAGTACAAAAAATTAGGCAGGCGTGGTGGCACATGCCTGTGGTCCCAGCTACTTGAGTGGCTGAGATTGGAGGATTCTGGAGCCCAGGAGGTGGAGGTTGCAGTGACCTATGATTGTGCCAAGACTCCATCTCAAAAAAAAAAAAAAAAAAACCTCAAGAAAGAATCTAACCTACACTCAGGCAAAACAAAAAATGTCGTGTTTGGGATTTAGTGCCATCCACCAAGTTATGCAAAGGCGTAAACAACTCATTCTCAGGGATAAGAGTATAAAACTTCTTTTACACTTTTGCCCCTGGAACTTTGTCTAATCCATCTTGTTTGGGAACAAGTTCTTTACACTTTCATTTTCTCTTATTGACTGCTGAAAACTAAAAATGTTTTCCCAGTTGGGAAAGCTTTTCTGTCTCCCTATTCCCAAATTCATTGCTAGTGTTGATGTATTTTCAAACTTGGATCCATTTGTGAACTTTACTACAGAAGATAGAAACGGGTCTCCAGGAACTGGCCAAGTTGGGCATCCCAGCCTCCATGCTACGTTTACATATTCTCGGCAGAACTAAGCCAGTTACTGTGAGAAGCGGGCATTGCCCATGAGTGAAATGGGCTCCCGTGTGTGCTGCCTCTCTAAAGGCTTCAGGGAGAGGCTGTTCAACCCCACATTACAGATGTGGAAACTGGGCCTAAGCTCACTGCATTAATACAGCATAGGACAGGGTTTCAACACATCATGATTGCCAGGTTCTAGGTGAGGAATTGAGCTGCAGGCATGATCCTTGAGGAGCTTACAGTCCCAAGGGCAGGCAGAGTGTGTAAATGAGGAAGAGTAGCCTGGTGAGTGCTGTGGGAATACCGTGTGCTGCTCCTCGAGAGTGACGGACTCGTGGAGGACTCATGCCAGGGAGGGTGACCTTGGGAGAACTGGGTTTTGAAGAAGCGGTTAAAGTTTCCCACGAGTGAAGGACGCGGTAAAGGCCATAGCAGGCTGGGGAGCAGCGGGGCCACGTGGTGCATTCAGAGTGCAGCGAGGACTGTGCAGCCGGGGTTGGGGGTGTGAGGGTGGAAGCCAGAAGGATAGGGTGGTGCGGGATTGCTGGTAAGTTTGGGGGCTTTATCTCTTGACCCCAGAAACCAACCAGGGAAGTGTTTTGAGCAGGGGAGAGATTGACTGGTGTTTAGAAAGCTGATTCTAGTAAGATTTGCAGTAGAGTCCAGGTGAGACACGACTGCAACTGTGGCAGAATGGAGAGGGGAGGCACAGATCACTTCTTCACATTTGTCATTTATAATATGGTTATAGTATAGGTTCCTGTTACATAGAGCCTCTAAGAGGACAAGGAGAGCGTTTTGAATAATGTCATTGTCACTGTGGTGGGAAGCCGCCTGCACCTGGGGTTTGGGGGTAGCCTTGGGTTCTGGGTGGCAGTGGGACTTTAAATCTCCTGAAAAGCCTGGGAAACCCTTGCTTCTCTATCACAGGGGACCCTGGCTCTGGGTCCCCAAAGTCACTATTTACCATAGGGGTCCAGAGAGGCAGGAAGGACCGGTCACCAAAACTGGGACCCTTTGCGTCTGCTGATAGGCGGGTGGCCAAAAATGGGCGAGACTGTGGCTGGAGAAAGGGGCGCTTTATCTGCCTACTGGGCCTGTCCTCTAGAAGCAGCGGAAGGCGTTCTCTGGGCTGGAGTTTTCTCACCTGCGCAGTTTTGGGAGCTGACTTGTTTTCCTTGTGTGCAACTGTGGGGAGCTGTGGATTCTGTAACATGAAGCTTTGTTTCCTCTGTTGCCCAGGCCCTGCTTAAAGGCTTTTCTGTGAGAACGTGCGAACAGGGAGAATGTGGGCGTTCCCCTGAGCCCTGTAGAGTCCTGTCCACACTAAGCAAGTGTGGGACAGGGTGAGGACGGCTGGGGCGGGGCCCTCCCTACCTTCTGGGAGCCGGAGGGTTAATCTCCATAGCTCATTGGCAGTCCTGCCTCTGTACAGGGCATGCTGGGATTTCCTCCCAGCTGTTTTACATCACGAAGATTTGTGTGTTGGGGAAATTCCAGGGCACAGCTGCAATTAATCTGCTCCATGGCTCCAATCAAAGCGAGGAGTCTGTAGGATGGATTCTCCGCCTCCCTGCAGGAAAGGGGGCTCTAGCTCTCGAGTGACAGCATCTTTCAGAGGGACCCTTCCGGAGATCCACATTGAGTAGAAACAGCCCTCCTGGCCAAATGCTCACCCCAAGGAGGCTCTAAGGAGGAGCCCAAAACATTGAGAAAGAGAGGAGCAGAGCCCCTCTAAATAATAAAGTCACAAGAACACTGATGGCAACACTCGATAAAGATGTTACCCAAAGAAAAGAAAACTTTGTTCACCTTTACTTAGGAATGTAAGTCAAAAATTTAGAACGTGATTAGCATTCCACAACATAGCGTAAGAAGGAACAAACCACCATGACCAAATAGGGCTTACCTGGGAAACGCAAAAATGCCTTCATGTAAGAAAATCTATTGCTGTATATACATCTCATAAATGAGTCAAATAAGAGAAACCACATGACCATTTTGGTAAATGCTGAGAGAAAAATGCAACAACTGCTCCAATGTAAACAATGTAAAAATAGGATTAGAATCATCCTTCCTTAACAAGGTAAAGACATGTTTTAAACCACAGTCTCAATCTACTTAACTGTGAACCACAGTAGCAGAACCCCAGTCCCCAGAAAAGAGTTTCTCAGATTCAGTGAGATTGGAAAACTACATATCTGTCCTGTCTTAGGTAGTCATGACGCATGTAAATCGAAGACAGCAGTACCTGCCACTTGGGTTTGGTGTTTTCCTTTCTATTATTGAGTATCCAAAAGAGAGTATTTAAGCCATAGAAAGCACCCCAGGAGTGGGAGCGATAGCTGTTGCTTGGCCATCAGTTGTATTGATGCCGTACATCATTTCTTTTTTCTTTTTTTTTTTGTGACGGAATCTCACTCTGTCGCCCAGGCTGGAGTACAGTGGCACAATCTTGGCTCACTACAACCTCTGCTTCCTGGGTTCAAGCGATTCTCCTGCCTCCTGAGTAGCTGGGATTACAGGCACGCACCACCGCGCCCAGCTAATTTTTTGTATTATTTTAGTAGAGGTGCGGTTTCACCATGTTGGCCCAGTTGGTCTTGAACTCCTGACCCCGCCATCTGCCCGCCTCAGACTCCTAAAGTGCTGGGATTACAGACATGGGCCACCGCGCCCAGCCATCATCATTTCAATGTGTTATGTTCCAGTGGACATCCCCCAGGGGGGAGGTGGCTGAACCAGCCTGTGTACACATCTTTGCTATGTGCAGAAGCCCAGCCATGACACACTGGTCAGGAGCTGGGCCTTGCAGAGCCACTTAAATGTAGCCTAGACTGGGCATGGAGAATCCAGCAGTTTTAACCCGCCCACATACCATTACCATGCAAAGAATCTAAGCACAGTTGCCCATCACTTGCTTCCCCAAGGACGTGCTCCCACCCTGAGTGACTGCCCTCGGGTGATGGTGGGGTTGGCCTCACAGCTAAGAAGAGCTTTCTTGGCTGCACATGGTGGCTCACACCTGTAATCCCGGCACTTTGCAAGAGCAAGGCGGGAGGATTGCTTGAGCCCGGACATTGAAGACCAGCCTGGGCAACACAGCAAGACCCCCATCTCTAAAACTAAAAAATAAAAATAAATAAACAGAAGAACTTTATTTCCACTCTAGTTGGGCTGGGCCTGACCTAGGAATTCAGAACTACCTGGCCACCTTCAAATGTCTGGTAGTGCAGTGGAAGAGGATTACAACGGGTGTCGTTGGCTCCTGCTGCCCCAGTTCATGGTTCTGGGAAGCTCAACTGTCCTTTCAGAATTGTGATGGAGAGGCTGTCCATGGCCAAGCTGTAGGGACTCCAAAGTCTTAGAGCTCTTCCTCCACCCCCATCAGTCATCTCCAAATCTTAAAAAGACGAATAGAAAAGAGTAAGTGACGATCCTCCGTACCGCTGCCTCCCAGAGTGAGTCCCTCCCTGCACAGCGCCCCCGCACCACCCCAGGCATGGCTGGAGCAGGGTGAGTCCCAGTGGGATGCTCACTGTTCCCAGGACCACCTCTCCTTTCTGCTCTTTTCCCTCACACTGCCTGACTTATCTGTAGGGGACCAAGTATCAATGGTAGGCACGGCCAGTGGTCTCCTCCCAGCAGAAGCCAAGACTTCTTGTTATGTAGATAAAACAAGTGCATGGTCAGACACCCAAAAGAGTGGCTATTACTGAACACCCTTGCTATGAATGTGTGTACAAAAGACAAGCATATATAAATGTACCTGTACCTTGATATCCCTAGCACCAAGGCAGACAAACCCTCGTGGAGCACATGGTGTGTTAGGTACCAGCTCCTTGGCCACTGGAGCAGTGATTCTCAGTTGGGGAAGGGAAGAGTCTCTCCCTCAGCCCCAGGAGACATTTGGCAAAGTCTGGAGACATTTTTGATTATTTATATGGGAGTGCATCAGCATTTAGTATTATAGTTAGAGGCCAAAGTCGTTGTTAAACTTTACAGGACAGCCCACCACCCCCAATAAAAAAAGTTATCCAGCCCAAAATGTCATAGTGCCGAGATTGAGAAACCCTGCACTACAGTCCTACAAGCCAACTCTGCCAGACAATCTGTAAGGTCACTTGAGAGTATTATTTAAGACCTAAAACTCTAGCACCGTCCCAAACCAGGGTTCACGTTTCTTTGGACCGCCCCCATATGATCTAAGGACATCCCGGTAAGCCAACAAGAATGAATGTGTGTCTTTGTGGCCCTAAATAGGGAGCAGATGCTGGTAGAGTTGATGGATTTTAGGAACCCATCTGTCCTGTTTAATGTTAGGGGCTATAGATTTGGGATACTTCTCTTCAGCACCTCATAGTTGCTATTGCAGTTCAATTTTTAAAACCAGAAATGTTCAAGTTGTTGCTTCTAGAAAAACTGGTGTTTAGGCTTCAAGTGCAAGCTCTGGGCACCTTCGGCATCCCTCCAGGAGAACACTGACATGCATGGACCGGTTTCTGGATGGCCAGCCCCGTGCAAGACAGAGAAGGAGAGAGAAAACACATCCAAGCAAAGAAAAGGCTGTGGGTGGGGAGTTGAGGAAGACAGTCTTAGGAAAAGCTTTATGACTCGGTGTTGTGAAAGATGTGGGATTTGAAGTCAAGAGACCTAGGCTCTGGCTGCAGCTCTCTTGTATGAAGTTGGGCAAGCCGTTTAGCCTTTGCTTATGTCCATTAGCTCCTTTTTTTTTTTTTTTTTTTTTTTTTTTGAGACAGGGTCTCACTCTGTCACTCGGGCTGGAGTACAGTGGTGTGATCTCGGTTCACTGCAACCTCTGCCTCCCGGGTTGAAGTGATTCTTCTGCCTCAGCCTCCCAAGTAGCTGGGTCTACAGGTGTGCACCACCACGCCCGGCTAATTTTTGTATTTTTAGTAAGAGACAGGGTTTCACCGTATTGGCCAGGCTGGCCTTGAACTCTTAAGCTCAAATGATTTGCCCACCTCGGCCTCCCAAAGTGCTAGGATTACAGGCGTAGCCACTGCGCCCAGCCTAGCTTCTTTTAAAATTTGGGGTAGTCACCCCTACTTGTAATTGCGGAGTTGTTGTGAAGATTATACTGGGTTTTATGTGTGAAAATGCTTTGACAACTGCAAATGTAGCACAAATGTTATTCACAGTGGAAATGAGTTTTAACTAATACCAATATTTGCCCAGTGCTTTTAACTTGCCACAGGCATTGAAATCCCAGTTACTTCATGTAGTGTGTGTGGGCTCTGGGTAGGGGAAGGGATGGGTGGTGGTGGGAAGGGAGGAAGAAGATAGGGTAGCAGAGGACAGGGACAGAGGTGAGACCCCATTTGAGGGGTGGGGGTACAGAGGTCACAAAGTGAAAAGACTGTCCTAATTCATAGGGCTTCATTCCCACTTCGCACCAGGTCTCCCACTCCAGGCCTGCTTGGCCCATCCCATGTGCTAGGCTGGTCTGTGACACGTGGCCTTAAGTTGTTCCTGCCCATGGACACCTTTTTGAAAGCCCAGTCCCTGCTGTCTTGGTCAAGACTTATGGTGAATGAAGAGCAAAGGGGCCTTCGGGGGCTCTTCCCATCGCCCTCCTGCTCCTGTACACAGCAGAGCCAAATTGTGGTGGGTTTTTCCTGATATTACATGACCAGAGCGAGGGATGATTCAAAGGCTTCTTTTTTCTTTCTTTCTTGAGACAGAGTCTCAGTCTGTTGTCCAGGCTGTAGTACAGTGGCACAATCTTGGCTCACTGCAACCTCCGCCCCCCAGATTCAAGTGATTCTCCTGCCTCAGCCTCCCGAGTAGCTGGGACTATAGGCCTGCGCCACCACATCCAGCTATTTTTTGTATTTTTAGTAGAGATGAAGTTTCACCATGTTGGCCAGGCTGATCTTGAACTCCTGACCTCAAGTGATCCATCCGCCTCGGCCTCCCAAAGTGCTGGGATTACAGGGTGAGCCACTGCACCCAGCCAAAGACTTCTTTCTGTGAAACTTCCTGGAGCCACCACTTTCCATTACAGCTTTCATTCTTAAAGGAGTCTCAAGAATTCTGCAGAGGCTGCTTGCGGGTCTGCTGCCCAGAAGCAACCTGTCAGTGTTGACACTAACACAACATGTGTGCTTTTGCTCCTGGCAAAGACTAATGGTTTGCTTATGGAAATAATAGGCGTCATTTATCAAATGTCTCCCATGTGCGAGGCACTGTGTTCAATATGTGACACTGTCCCTAGTCCTCCGAGCAACCTGTACTGTGAGTGATAATAACCTTGCCTTACAAATGCTGAAACTGGGACTCAGAGTTGTTAATCACTCGTTCGGGGTCACACAGCCTGTGTTGGCAGAGTAAGAGCCTGAACCCATGAATGCAGGGCTCCGGAGCCCAGAAGCGCCCTTCCCAGTGCTCCTGCCTGCTGCTCCACTCAGCTCATTCTTTCCAGGCTTTTGGCAAGGACTGTGCCATGCCAGAGAGAGAGAGACAGAGAGAGAGAGAGAGAGAGAGTGTGTGTGTGTGTGTTGGAGAGATACTGTTTGGTTTGGGTTTTTTGCACTGATGTGGGAAAGAATGGGGTACTGAGTAATCTTTTCAAGGTTGAGAGACGCTATAATGAAGTAAAGCTCAGCATCCTTGAGTTGGGGTAGATGTTGCCCATGACTCTGTGTCAGGCAGATGACTTTTATTCGTTCATTCCCAGATACTTCCGGACAGCTGTTTCGTGGGGAGCATTGTGTGTGCATGTCGTAAGCGATGGAAATGGATGGGGCAGGATGGCCGTCTGGGAGCCTCTGCTTCCTTGATCAGCTCTGCCTGTCCGTGACTACAGCATAGGGAGGGGACTTGAGCCTCACCAATAGGTTCTTTGACTATGTTGATTGGTTGTGCTGAAATGGATCAGTTCTCACCGCCACTTAAACTTCAGCTTAGTTGCCATTCGTGTCCCCACCAAAATGACCGAGGGCATGGTGAGGGTGGTGGTGATTGTAAATATATGCTTGCCCCTGTTATAATCATTTGGAAATCAATCCAGTACAGGGCATGTGGCGTGAAAATGCAGGCCACCCCAATGGCCTGCCCCGGTGCCCTAACAGCAGAGCCCAGCAAACTGTGGGTACTTGTGAGACCTCATCTCACCAACAGCTTTTTCTTTTCTGTTCCCTGTACAGTACCTGCAGATGAAATGGCCCCTCCTCGATGTCCCTTCCAGTGCCACAGTCAAGGACACGAGATCACCATCTCCAGCACACTTGGTAAGTCAGTTTCACCTCAAAGCACCAAAGGGCCACTATTCCTGGCCTCATCCCTTGCCACTGCCTTCTGCCATCGTGCTGAAGCAGATGGGGTCCAACAGTGTTTCCTCAAATGTGTGAGTACAGTGAGGAGGAGCTGAGTGCTTGGGGCTCCAATTAGGTTGTGACCTACACATGCACCACACCGCCTTGGATGTTGTGTAATTGGAAGAGCTGTCCCCCAACCCCCACGGGCCTGGCTGCTCACCCTGGTTCATCATGGAAGCCTGCCTCCGATCCTTCCCGGCTGCCATCTGAACCTGCTGCCCACTTCACGTGGGTAAGGGTGGCCTCTCTCTCCTATTGAGGCTCACCCAGAATTGCCTCCTCTTCTCCCTCATAGCTGCCAGGCAATGTTGAAGAGGCTCTTCTGTACAGGATGTTATAGGAAATAATTTAATAGGACATATGCAAACAAATGCTCCTCAGGGCATCCGAGCCTTTTCTGCCAGGCCCTGTGGCAATACCAGCTGGACAGGAGGGTCTGGACAATCCTGGGAGACTGGAGCAGTAGGTCCAAGCAGTTCCTTTGACCTCCTCAGGACATGCAAAGGACTGAAACCCATAGCTGATAAGAGATGCTCCTGGAACAGAGCCAGATATCCTACTTTCCTGGGTTTTCCTGGGCGCTTGGGTCAACACTTGCCTTAAGACGCACTCACCCCACAAGCTAACTGGTGCTTGCCCACTGTACAGTGAGCCTCAGAATCAGGGGATGCGGTTAGAAGGGAACCCCCTCCTGCATGGCCTGTGCATTTTACAGACAAGCAGACCTAGGGCTTCACTGTTACTGCCCTGTACTAGGTATGAGGCATTGGGCTTCTATGATGTTTATTAAAGTTTAATTATAGAAAATTTTAAAGATGTATAAAAGTAGAGAGAATTATATAATGAATCCCCATGTTCCCTTCACCCAGAATTTCCTTCCTGCTACATTGGGTTTTAAAGCAAATCCCAGACATTATTTCATCTCATAGGACATTTTAAGAGATGTTGATAATTCTTATTCATTAAAAGCTTAGAGTCTAGCAGAAGAGAAAGAAGATGTGCGCAGAAAGCTAAATAAATGCCGGGCGCGGTGGCTCAAGCCTGTAATCCCAGCACTTTGGGAGGCTGAGACGGGCGGATCACAAGGTCAGGAGATCGAGACCATCCCGGCTAACACGGTGAAACTCCGTCTCTACTAAAAATACAAAAAATTAGCCGAGCGAGGTGGCGGGCGCCTGTAGTCCCAGCTTCTCGGGAGGCTGAGGCAGGAGAATGGTGTAAACCCGGGAGGTGGAGCTTGCAGTGAGCTGAGATCCGGCCACTGCACTCCAGCCTGGGCGATAGAGCGAGACTCCGTCTCAAAAAAAAAAAAAAAAAAAAGAAAGCTAAATAAATAAGGGTGCAGGGAGCCTGTGTGAGTTCCAGTAATCAGGAGACACACTCCTGTGGAGCCCTTGGGATTTTACACTGGGATCTACAGTGGGATGCCACATGCAGCTCTCAGGTGATTGTCACAGTCATCACCAGGGAGTCAGGCAAGGATGACAGTGGAAGGAACCATGAGTGGCGGGACCAGCCATCCAGGAAAGGCAGCAGGTTCTGTGGCCAGTCGCCAAGGCACAAGCTGCCCGTTGAACAAGCACCCCACACCTCAGGCATAAGCCAGGGTAGTGGCCAAGTATGAGACGCAGGTGCCCTCTAGTGGTGCCAGTCAGTCCTGGTGGAGGATGTCCGGACCACATCTGCCCACCCTAGACCTGGCTGGTGCCCCGCACCTCCCCCCAGTGCAGCCATCTCTGTTTCAGATCTGTGCCTTCCTCTACCTCTCCTGTGCCGTCCCCCAACCCACTCCTGAAGACCTGAGATGACTGGGCCCTCTGTCTTAGTGTCTCTCTGAATATTGTCTCATCTCCATCTACTTTTCAAGAACGTTATTTCCGGCCGGGCGCGGCGGCTCAAGTCTGTAATCCCAGCACTTTGGGAGGCTGAGATGGGCAGATCATGAGGTCAGGAGATCGAGACCATCCTGGCTAATGCGGTGAAACCCCGTCTCTACTAAAAATACAAAAAAACTAGCCGGGCGTGGTGGCGGGTGCCTGTAGTCCCAGCTACTCAGGAGGCTGAGGCAGGAGAATGGCGTAAACCCGGGAGGCGGAGCTTGCAGTGAGCTGGGATCCGGCCACTGCACTCCAGCCTGGGTGACAGAATGAGACTCCATCTCAAAAAAAAAAAAAACAAAACAAACAAAAAAAAAAACGTTATTTGCCTTTAAAAACTAACACATGAGGCCGGGTGCAGTGGCTCACGCCTGTAATCCCAGCACTTTGGGAGGCTGAGGCGGGCAGATCCCCTGAGGTCAGGAGTTCGAGACCAGCCTGACCAATGTGGCGAAACCTTGTCTCTACTAAAAATACAAAATTAGCCAGGCGTGGTGGCGCACACCTGTAATTTCAACTACTCGGGAGGCTTAGGTAGGAGAATCGCCTGAGCCCGGGAGGTGGAGGTTGCAGTGAGCCGAGATTGTGCCATTGAACTCCAGCAAGGGCAACAAGAGCAAAACTCCGTCTAAAAAAAAAAAAAAAAAAAAAAGCATGGTGGCATGCACCTGTAATTGCCGATATTTGTGAGGCTGAAGCAGGAGAATTGCTTGAACCCGGAAGGTGGAAGTTGCAGTGAGCTGAGATTGCGCCATTGCACTCCAGCCTGGGCAACAGAGCAAGACTCTGTCTCAAAAAAAAAAAAACTAACACATGGCGGCCGGGTGTGGTGGCTCACACCTTTAATCTCAACACTTTGGGAGGCCAAGAGGGGAGGATTGCTTGAGGCTAGGAGTTTGAGACCAGTCTGGGCAACATTGCGAGATCTCTACACAAAAAAATTTTTTTTTTTTGGAGACGGAGTTTCGCTCTTGTGCCCAGGCTAGAGTGCAGTGACGTGATCTTGGCTCACCACAACCTCTGCCTCCTGGGTTCAAGCGATTCTCCTGCCTCAGCCTCCCAAGTAGCTGGGATTATCTGCCTTCCTCGGCCTCCCAAAGTGCTGGGATTACAGGCGTGAGCCACTGCACCCGGCCAAAATTTTTTAAATTAGCCAGATGTGGTCATTCACACCTATAGTCCTGTCTACTCAGGAGGCTGAGGGAGGAGGCTCTCTTGAGCCTGGGAGTTCGAACCTTTAGTGAGCCATGATTGTGCCACTGCACTCTAGCCTGGATGACAGAGTGAGACCCTGTCGTGAACAAAAAACAAAACTAACACGTGTACTCTGAGTTTCCCATTTTTCCTTTTGCACAGAGCAATCCTTCTCCGAGAAATGAAAGAAAAACCCTGTGTTCAGCCTTCCTGCCCGTGTGAGCACCGTCCTGTTTCTTTTTTAATGTTTACCACTTGACTTCCCTCACCTCTGTCACCTCCTTTATTCTGCCACTCCACTGCAGCCCAGCTCAGCGCTCCAGTCGCCATCTAATAACTAACTCCACTCATTTTCCTGCTTTTTTGCAACACAGCTGACACCCAAGCCCTGACTACTCTCTGCTTCCTGTAAATCTTTTCATTGACTCTGAGATACTGTATTGATACACATAATCAGTTGTTTGTCCTTTCTAAGCTTCCATTTTCTTTCTAGACTTTTATTCAAATAAATCAGGTCTTCATGATCACTTATTACTCTCAATGTTTGTGACAGAAAAATATATAAAATCCCATCAAGAGAGTTGTAGGACTCTCAAGAAAGTTCTTCACCCACAGTTCCAACTGCCAAACAAACATCTAACCATTGCAGATGTGTGCTCTGCAAATAATCACCCAGCATTGTGGTGGGGCAGGGGTCCCTTATTTTGTCTAAGGGCAGAGAAGCATGAACTGTTGCCACACATGGCATTATAGATAGCAACATGGATAATTTTCTAGTATATGTTATATTATCATAGTCTGTATTTGAATATAGCAAAGCAGAAACAGGCCTCAAAAACTTAAGGAACATTCATGGGAGAAAATCGTAACATTAACTGGGAATTCAACAGATGGAGAGAAGACCATCATTCTGAATTTTTGAGGCAGAGCATCTCATTCCAACAAGAGGTGTGGATGTGCAGGAGCAAAACCTGAGCTACCCAGGGAGGAGGGTATATGAGTGGGAGGCTGTATAATACACTTGGTTGAAATCCCAGATCCACCTCTTTCTATTTATGCAGCTCCAAGCAAATTACCTCATCTCTCTTTGCCTTGGTTTCCTCATCTATTAAATGGGGATTAGAAGAGGACTGACTTCATAGAGTCGTTGTGCAAAAATGAGCCAGTGTATTGTAATTAGTCTAGAATTGTGCCTCTACTACAAAGTAAGTCCTCAATAACTATTAGCTTACTACTCCCAGCATCACCACCACTACTACCGCTACCTCTACTATTATTAAATGAGAAGGAAAGAACAATGAAAATACTGTTTAATTAGCAAAACTAAGAGGTAATGAGGGCCTGAATTAGGTGCCAGAATAAATGGACAGATTGCAGAGGTAACAGAGATAATGAGCCTATAGAATTTAGCATCTAATCCCCCAAGGATATGATTTAATTGGTCTGGGGTGCGGCTGGTATCTTAGTTTTTAAGCTCCCCAGGAGATTCCAAGGGGCAGCCAGAGTTGAGGATCATTGTTGTAATTGCAAATCACAGACCAGAGGCGGAGTGGAAGGAGGACCTAGAGACATCCCAGTTTACTCGGTGCGGCTCTCCAGGCTAGACGTGTGAACAGGACTTGAAGGTTTTTCGGAGGGAGTCACAGAGGTTTGGACCCTGGCTTTTTTGTTAAAATACTTGAGCTTATGAAATGTATTTTAGAGTCAGGAGTAAAATATTTAAGATGAGGTTTGCCCTGGGAGTTGAGCAAGTGAAAGAAACAGCTTGCATACTTGCAGAGATTTAGTGAGTCATGTAGAAGCTGCCTAACGAGGAAGTATGTCTAAGCAAGTCACAACTGGGCCAGAGTGCAGGATGAAGTTAAGTATTAATAATTTGGATTTTACACCTTCAAAACAAGCTCTAAAGACTAACAGTAACATTATATAAGCAACTCTTTGTAAGATCCGATCAGTGTAATCTCATCACTTGCAGATTATTATCCAGACCCCTCACCATGGCCCCACATGCCAGGTGCCTGTCTTCCCTCCACTCTCCCGCAGGAGCACTGTGTCCAGCCACACAAAACACATATGCACATATGTGCCCCTCTAGAATATAAGCAACACAAAGACAGGAATCGCATCTGAGTGCCTGTTGTAATGCTCGGGAACATTTGTTGAATGAATGGAAGAATGAACGGTCTGGTAAAAAGTTAATAACCCTCTCTACCCACATTTACCCAAGATCCAACTCCTTTTTTCTTTCAGAACTGTTTTTTAATTTTAAAAAATCTTTTTTTGAAACCATAAAAGTCATGCATGTACTATGTAGAACTCTTGTGAAAATGCCAGAAAACACAGAAAAAGATGTGTAATCCCACAACCCACAAACATTTTGTTCAATAGTATTTCAGTCTGGGGGTGGGGGTTGTATGTATGTGTACTTATAACTTGCTTTCTATCTGGTGACCAAAATGCTGCCTGTCCAGGTAGATGCCTAATAAATTCTACTGAGTTACAGGCAAATGGGGCCAGAGGCCAGAAGACAAATAATCTAGGTAATTTGGAAATGGTTGCAGTTCTCCAGAACTTTAGAGTGACTTAATCCAGCTTTTTGGAAAGTGGTCAGATATTCATGGTTTTTTTAAATGCAAATTTTAGCTGTTAGGCTGAGCATCCAGAATCAGAAAAGAGACCTAGGGAGTAAGGAGTCGAGGGATAGAGGAAGGTGTAGAGAAAAATCTACATGAGGTTAGTGCAAAGGCAGAAATATCTACCAACTTTGAAACCTTGCCACCTCTCTCTTCCTGGTTGCCTTTTATTTAAACATTTTAAATATAGATATAGATGGTTTCCAGTTGTTTGTTTGTTTTGAGACAGTCTCACTGTTGCCCAGACTGGAGTACAGTGGTGCAAACTCAGCTTACTGCAAACCTCCGTCTTCTGGGTTCAAGAGATTCTCCTGCCTCAGCCTTTCGAGTAGCTGGGATTAAAGGTGTTCACCGCCATGCGCAGCTAATTTTTTTGTATTTTTACTAGAGACAGGGTTTCACCATGTTGGCCAGGCTGGTCTCGCACTCCTGGCCTCAAGTGATCCGCCCGCCTCAGCCTCCTAAAGTGCTGAGATTACAGGCACAAGCCACCAAGCCTGGCCCAATTTTTTTTTTTCCCCCGAGACAGAGTCTCACTGTTTCGCCCAGGCTGGAGTGCAGTGGCACGATTTCAACTCACTGCAACTTTCACTTCCCAGGTTCAAGCAATTCTCCCTGCCTTAGCCTCCCAAGTAGCTGGGATTACAGGCGCCTGCCACCACGCCTGGCTAATTTTTGTATTTTTTAGTAGCGACGGGGTTTCGCGTGTTAACCAGGCTGGTCTTGAACTCCTGACCTCAGGTGATCTGCCCGCCTTGGCCTCCCAAAGTGCTAGGATTACAGGCGTGAGCCACCGCGCCTGGCCCCATTTTTTAAGCTAAAGTTAACATCCTGTGCATATATTTGTATACGTGTGCGCTTTTCCCCCATTTAAAAAAAATTAGAGATAGGGTTTCATTATGTTGTTCAGCCTGGCATTGTACTTCTGGCCTCAAGTGATCCTCCTACCTCAGTCTCCAAAAGTACCAGGATTACAGGCATGAGCCATCATGCCCAACCTCCCCATTTTTAAGATACAATTTACATATAGTGAAATTCACACAAGTATATAGTTCTGTGAGTTTTGACAAACTCCTACAGTCATACATGAGTTCACCACAATCAAGATATAGAACAGTTCTCCTAGTCAGCTTAGCGTGATATGAAAAGTAAAATTAAAAAAGATATAGAACAGTTCTGTGTTAGGGTTCTCCAGGGAAACAGAACCAAGGTGATGTATGTGTATATAGTGAATGAGTGAGTGGGTGAGTGAGAATGTGTAGAGGGAGAAAGATTTAAGAGGGTAGGCTGGAGACTGGCAGGAAAGACTTACTGTCTTAAGTCTAAAGGCAGTCTGCTGGCAGAGTTCCATTCAATTTTAAGGTTCAATAATAATCCTCTTTGGCACCATTCATTCTCTGTCCTTCCAGCCCACCAGGATGGGAGCTGGGAGCTGTGCCCCTGAGGCCCTGGGCGGCAGCCACACCTTCTGAATCCCCTCTTGGGGTCATTCTTCCCTCTTCTTGAAGGATAACAAATGTTTGCAGCCGCATCACTATAGCCCATTCTATAGCAGTCTGACAGCCTTCTTTCCCTTTCGTCCTGTCTTTGTCCGCTTTAATCCAAAAGGGCAATATTTCTGCTGAGGTGATTGATTGAATCCATGAGTCATAACCCCAGTCTCCTTAGTATCTGATTGTCCAGCCACACCATTGGTGTTCTCTCAGGAACACACCTCATTTTTTTTTGCAATGAGGCTAGGCTGAGAATTTTCTAAATTTTCAAGTTCTGGTTCCTTTTTGCTTAACAATAATTTACTTCTCACATTTTACTATGAGCAGTAAGGAGAAACCAAGCCGCATCTTCAGCACTTTGCTTAGAAATAACTTGTGCTGGCCGGGCGCGGTGGCTCAAGCCTGTAATCCCAGCACTTTGGGAGGCCGAGACGGGTGGATCACGAGGTCAGGAGATCGAGACCATCCTGGCTAACACGGTGAAACCCCGTCTCTACTAAAAAAATACAAAAAACTAGCCGGGCGAGGTGGCGGGCGCCTGTAGTCCCAGCTACTCGGGAGGCTGAGGCAGGAGAATGGCGTGAACCCGGGAGGCGGAGCTTGCAGTGAGCTGAGATCTGGCCACTGCACTCCAGCCTGGGCGACAGAGCGAGACTCTGTCTCAAAAAAAAAAAAAAAAGAAAAGAAATAACTTGTGCTGAATATCTAAATTCATCACCCACAAGTTCTACCTTTCACAAAACACTACAACATAACTCAGTCATGTTTCTTCGCACTTTGTAACAAGAATCACCTTTCCGCTAGTTCCATTAACATGTTCCCCATTTCCATCTGAAGCCTCACCAGAAGCACCTTTAACATCCATATTTTTGGGGTTTTGTTTTTGTGTGTATGTGTTTGTTTTGGTTTTGGTTTTGTGGTTTCGTTTTTGTTTTTGAGACGGAGTTTCACTCTTGTCACCCAAGCAGGAGTGCAATGGCACATGATCTCAGCTCACTGCAACCTGCACCTTCTAGGTTCAAGCAATTCTCCTGCCTCAGCCTCCCGGATATTGGTTTTTTGTGTTTTGTTGAGACAGGGTCTCACTCTGTCACCCAGGCTGTAGTGCAGTGGCATGATCATAGCTCACTGCAGCCTCAAACTCAAGCATTCCTCCCTACTCAGCCTCCCAAGTAGCTAGGACTATAGGTGTGCACCACCACATCCAGCTATTTTGACTATTTTTTGTAGAGATGGGGTTCCACTATATGGCCCAAGCTGGTCTTGACCTCCCAGGCTCCAGTGATCCTCCTGCCTCAGCCTCCCAAAGTGCTGGGATTACTGGTCGTATATATTTTTAAGGGAGAATGGGAACATTTAAATGGCAGCTGCCTTTGGGAAGTGGGGAGGAGCATAAGACTGGTGGAGTGTTTAAGAAGATTTAACTTTCTGTGATGTTTTATTTAAGAAAAAAGAACAAAATTTAAAAGCTATAAAAACAATCCCACGTGGCAGGTTTTGGGTGTGGTATCATTCTTTATACTTTTCTGTGTTTCTCAAAAAATATTTTTGTAGGCTTTATGTCTTAAGTCAGCTATTTGTCTTTTTTGTCACCCAGGCTGGAGTGCAGTGGCACAATCTCAACTCACTGCAACCTCCACCTCCCGGGCTCAAGTGATCCTCCCACCTCAGCCTCCCAAGTAGCTGGAACCACAGGCGTGTACCATCATGCCCAGCTACTTTTTTGTATTTCTCATAGAGATGGGGTTTTGGCATGTTCACCAGGCTGGTCTCAAACTCCTGGGCTCAAGCAATCTGGCCGCCTTAGCCTCCCAAAGTGCTGGGAATACAGGCATGAGCTACCACACCCAGCCCAAGTCAACTATTTCTTTGATAATGCTGTGTAAAAAACAATTCAGTGGCTTACATTAGCTAACATTTCTTTTTCCACTGATAGACCTGTGGGTCACCTGGAGTGACTCTTTTAGCTTGTTAAGGGGGAGGTTCAGGTCTTTTCCACATGGCTCTTATCCCAGGACCAGTGGCTGTCTAGGGCATGTCCTTCTCATGGCATGTGGCAGACACAAAAGAAGGGAAGCATATTGAAAGCTTCCTCTCCATTTCATGTCTGCAAATATTTCATTGGTCAGATCAAGTCATAAGGTGATATGGTATGGATCTGTGTCCCCACCCAAGCCTCATGTCTAACTGTAATCCCCAATGTTGGAGGTAGGGCCTGGTGGGAGGTGACTGAATCACGGGAGTGGTCCTTCATGAGTTTAGCACCATCTCCTGGTGCCATTCTTGTGATGGCGAGCAAGTTTTTGCAAGATCTGGTCATTTAAAAGTGTGCAGCGGCTGGGCGCGGTGGCTCACGCCTGTAATCCCAGCACTTTGGGAGGCCGAGGCGGGTGGATCACAAGGTCAGGAGATCGAGACCATGGTGAAACCCCATCTCTACTAAAAATACAAAAAATGAGCCGGGCGCGGTGGCGGGCGCCTGTAGTTCCAGCTACTCGGGAGGCTGAGGCAGGAGAATGGCGTGAACCCAGGAGGCGGAGCTTGCAGTGAGCCAGGATCGCACCACTGCACTCCAGCTTGGGCGACAGAGCAAGACTCCGTCTCAAAAAAAAAAACAAAAAAAGTGTGCAGCACCTCCCCCCACTCTTTCTCTCTTATTCCTCCTCCACCATGTAAGATGCACCTGCTCCCCTTCACCTTCATCCATGATTAAAAGTTTCCTGAGGCCTCCCCAGGAGCCGAGCAGGTGCCAGCATCATGCTTTCTGTACAGCCTATGTAACTGTGAGCCAATTAAACCTCTTTTCTTTATAAATTACCCAGTCTCAGGTATTTCTTTATAGCAGTGCAAGAACAGACTAATACATAGGGGCAAGTCTAATACTGATGGGGCAAGGGAAGGAAAGAGAATTATAAATAAATAATAAAAGCAAACACGTGGCTACATCCTGACCTGTTGATCTTGTTTAGTATTTGAGATTCAAGAATGTAGAACAGGGCGGGGCGCAGTGGCTCACACCTATAATCCCAGCACTTTGGGAGACTAAGGTGGGCGGATCACGAGATCAGGAGATCAAGACCATCCTGGCTAACACAATGAAACCCCGTCTCTACTTAAAATACAAAAAACTAGCCGGGCGTGGTGGCGGGCACCTGTAGTCCCAGCTACTCGGGAGGCTGAGGCAGGAGAATGGTGTGAACCCGGGAGGCAGAGCTTGCAGTGATCGGAGATGGCGCCACCGCACTCCAGCCTGGGCAACACAGCGAGACTCTGACTCAAAAAAAAAAAAAAATGTAGAATATACTCCAAACAGAAATGAATTATTATTGCAAGTGTTAGTCTCGTGTCCAGTTACTTTCTGTCAGAGTTTAGCATCTTCAGCAGGATCAAAACTAGAATTTCTCTTGGTTGTCATCTTCTCAGTATTCGAAGGACCCCACCAAGACTGTTTAGACACTGGCAGCATCTTCCTAATCATCTCGTTGGTGGGTGTCTTGGGCAGGCATCGGAGTCATCTGGGGAACTTGTTAAAACAAAGATTGCTGAACCCCACCCCTAGAGTTTCTGACGGAATTTAGATGTGGCTTGAGCATTTTTTTTTTTAATTTTTTTGAGACCGAGTCTCGCTCTGTCGCCCAGGGTGCACAATCGAGATTGTGCAACCTCCGCCTCCTGGGTTCACGCCATTCTCCTGCCTCAGCCTCCTGAGTAGCGGGGACTACAGGCGCCCACCACCACGCCTGGCTAATGTTTTACGTTTTTTAGTAGAGACGGGGTCTCACCGTGTTAGCCAGGATGGTCTCCTGACCTCATGATCCACCCGCCTCGGCCTCCCAAAGTTCCGGGATTACAGGCATGAGCCACCGCGCCCAGCTGAGCATTGGGAATTTTAAAAGCTCTCTGGATGATTTCAACTTTGCAGCCCTTGTGAGAACCATTTCTAGAACAGTGGTTCTCAAACCTAAGCAGGCACCAGAGTCATCTAGAGGACTTAGTGAAACACAAATCATTGGACTCCACTCCCAGAGTTGGATTCAGTGGTTCGCAGTAGGTCAAGCCTGAGAATTTGCATTCTAACAAGTTTCCAGGTGATGCTTAGGCTGCTGGTCTGGGCTTTGAGAACCACTGAGCTTTGAGAACCACTGGCATAGGGGCATTGTCTGCACTAATAATGGTAAACACTCAGTTTTAGCATTGCAAATTGGGTCACTCTCGGGAGCAAACTGGAGAGTTTCCTGTCGAAGTATTGATTGCTGAGCCAGTGCTGGATGTTCTCTTAAAGAGCATCAATAGCTCTGCCCCAGCTGTGAGCTGAGAAACCTGATGCTGCTTAACATGCCAATTCTCAAAAATATTCGTTGGAATTTCCCTTTTACAACTGTACATATAGCCAGGCTCGGTGACTCACACCTGTAATCCCAGCACTTTGGGAAGCTGAGGTGGGAGGATCACTTGAGCTCAGGAGTTTGAGACCAGCCTGGACAACATAGTGTGACCTCGTGTTTACTAAAAATAAAACAAATTAGCCAAGCGTGGTGGCGCATACCTGCAGTCCCAGCTACTCGGGAGAGTGAGGTAGGAGGATTACTTGAGCCCAGAAAGTTGAGGCTGCAGTGAGCCATGATCAGGTCACTGCACTCCAGCTTGGGTGACCAAGTGAGGCCCTGTCTGAAAAAAAAAAAAAATTAATAAAATTGTACATAGCTTCTCCATCTTCTCACCAGTATACCTGTGTAGATGCAGAAATCTCCAAAACCCATAGCATATCCTGTTGGTGCTCTGTACTACCCTCAGTACTGATTGTAATTCTTAGTACACAGTATTAACTTTTGGGTATTATTTAACTCCCAGAAAAGCTTCAAGAATAACACAAGGAACTCCCATATAACCTTTATCCATATTCACACATTTTTCCCCTGGGCTTTATGCTTTTCTGTCTCTCTTTCTCTTTGTTTCTTTTCTGAAAAGTTTGAGAGTAACTTGGAAACATTGTGACCCTTTACCCTTAAATGTTTTAGCTATATTACCTAAGAACAAAGGCATTCTCTTAAATAATCACAGTACAGTCCTCAAAATGAAGAAAGTGACATTTACTTTTTTTTTTTTTTTGGAGACAGATTCTCATTCTGTCACCCAGGCTGGAGTACAGCGGCACGATCTCGGCTCACTGCAGCCTCCGCCTCCTGGGTTCAAGTAATTCTCCTACCTCAACCTCCTGAGTAGCTGGGATTACAGGCACCTGCCACCACGCCCAGCTAATTTTTGTATTTTTAGTAGAAATGGGGTTTCACCATGTTGGCCAGGCTGGTCCCAAACCCCTGACCTCAAATGATCCACCTGCCTTGGCCTCCCAAAGTGCTGAGGTTATAGGTTTGAGCCATCACACCCACCCAGTAACATTAACTTTTCATATTATTATCTAACTCACAATATAGATTGAAATTTTGGCCTGTGTCCCAGTAATGTCCATGATAGCCATGTGTTTCTCCAGGTCCCGGGTTCCACCCGGCATCATGGATTACATGTAGCTATCATGTCTCTTTCGTTTCCTTGAATCCAGCAGAGCTCCTTAGCCTTTCTTCGTCTTTCTTGGCCTTCACATTTTTTGAGAAGTACAGGCCAGCTGTTTTGTAGAATGTCCCTTAGTTTGGGTTTGTCTGATGTTTCGTCATGGTTAGATTCAGATTGTGCATTTTTGGCCAGAATGTCACTGCACTAAAGTTGCATCCTCGGTACATCATTTCAGGAGGCAGCCCTACAGTCTGCCTTTGTCCCAGTATTAGTGATGTTAGCGTCAACTGTTTGGATTAGGTGGTGTCTGACAAACGTTTCCACCGTAGGGTAACAATTTTTCCCTTTGTAATTAATAAGTGTTTTGTAGGGAGAGGCTCCGAGGCTAAGCCAATGCCCTATTTCTCATCAATTTTTCACCCACTAGTTTTAGCAGGTAGTGATGGTTTTCCACCTGCATCATTCCTTCCATGCATTTCTGCTACTGAGCTTTGGCGTCTTTGAAATTCTTACTCATGTCTCCCAGCTCCTTAATCTTTGTATAGACTGGAGTTGACATTGTGGCAAGTCACATTTGTGCCACTTGTAACAGTGATGAGAAAGTCACTGATAGATACAGAGAAAAAAAATAAAAAAGCCATTCTACAAATAGTGTTTCTAAAGAAGAGACCAAACCAAATGAAAAGAGGCAACTAAGAAAGTTAAAATGGGCCCTAGAAACAAAAACTTGAATTTATGGATCGAAAGAGCTCCTTTGAATTCTATAAAACTCAATGAAAATTGACATTCACCTAGACACATCCTAAAAACAATTCAAATTGCAAGGGTTTATAAATGTTTTCCTTCAAGCATCCATGCAGAAGAGAAAAGAAGGCCAATGCCAAAGGAACAAAAATAAAGGTAACCTTAGGACTGTCTTTTGCCACCCTTAATACCAGCAAACAGTGAGAAGACAAGAGTTTGGGTAAGGAAAGGCTTATTCAAAGAATGACAAATCGTGTCCTACTTGCAAAGACCTCAAAAACATACCATTGCTCAGAAGGACCTGAAAGCACATTCCAGTTCCCTGAGCATTTTCTGTCTCCTGTTGCCCTGCAGAGACTCTTGACTTACCTTCACATTTTTCGTAGCCTGCAGCACGCCGCTTTCAGGAGCTGAGAAAGTATTTGTTGACACATCCATACAGACCCTCGTTCTCTCTGCCGCAGTCCACTGGCCTGCTGTGGGTCCTCACACGTGCTATGGCGGGCATGCTACACTAATGTTTCTTCAGCCAAAGTGTCCTTTCCCACAATCAGCGTGTCCAGCTCCCCACTTCTTTCAGTCATTTTGAAAGTCATGTTCTCAGGCCAGGCGCAGTGCCTCACACCTGTAATCCCAGCATTTGTGGGGCCTACACAGGCAGATTGCTTAGTCCAGGAGTTCAAGACCAGCCTGGGCAACCTGGCAAAACCCCATCTCTACAAAAAATACAAAAATTAGCCCAGCATGATGGGAAGATCCCATGAGCCTAGGAGGCAGAAGTTGCAGTGAACCGAGATCACACCACTGCACTCCAGCCTGCGGGGACAGAGTGAGACTCTGTCTCCAAAAAGCAATCATTTTCTCATTGACATCTTCCCTGGTCATCCTGCAAAACATCCTGTTTAACCTACTCACCCCTCTATATTTCTTTTCTGCTTTCTCTTAGTTTTTCTTCTTAGCATTTTAACATTGTATTAAAATATGTTAGTAGACTTACTTATCGATCTAATATTTTTTATTTTATTTTATTTTTGTTTGGGACAGAGTCTCGCTCTGTTGCCCGGGCTGGAGTACAGTGGCACGATCTCGGCTCACTGCAACCTCTGCCTCCCGGGTTCAAGCAGTTCTCCTGCCTCAGTCTCCTGAGTAGCTGGTATTACAGGCGCGTGCCACCACACCCAACTAATTTTTGCATTTTTAGTAGAGATGGAGTTTCACCATGTTGACCAGGCTGGTCTTGAACTCCTGACCTCAAGTGATCCACCTGCCTCAGCCTCCCAAAGTGCTGGGATTACAGGCATGAGCCACTGCACCCGGCCTATTTTATTTTTAATATATGTTTTATTTATTGTCTTCCCAACTAGAATATAAGTAGTGTGTTTGTTTGCATTGCTGTAAAGAAATACCTGAGGCTTGGTAATTTATAAAGCAAGAGGTTTATTTGGGCTCACGGTTCTGCAGACTGTACAGGAAGTGTGGTGCCAGCATCTGCTTCTGGGGAGGGCCTCAGGAAGCTTCAAGTCATGGCGGAAAGCAAAGGGGGAGTAGGTGCATCTTGCAGCGAGAGAGGGAACAAAGGGCGGGGGGTAGGGGCCACACCCTTAAACAATCAGATCTCACATGAGAGAGTGAGAACTAACTTATTACCATGAGGACGGCACCAAGACATTCAAGAGGGATCCGCCCCCATGACCCAAACACCTCCCACCAGGCCCCACTTCCAACAACGGAGGTCACATTTCAGTATGAGATCTGGAGGGGACAGACATCCAAACCATATCAAGTACCATGAGAATAGGTATTTTTCCCTAAATAGGTAAGATTCTCTATGGCTTCCACAAGACCTAGAACAGAACAGTGCCTGGCACATAGTAGATCCAAAAGTACATGTTCTTTTTTATTGTTATGATCCATATTTTCTGCAGGGCCAGGTAGTTCAGCAACGCAGCGACATCATCAGAGACCCAGGCCCTTTGTGTCTCTGTCAGCCTCCTCCCCTTTGGCTGCCCAACTCAGTGCCTGCCCTACAGATTCCCCACAAACATTTAACCAGTTAACGAAAGGGTGAAGGACCGGGTACAGTGGCTCATGCCTATAATCCCACTACATTGGGAGGCCAAGGTGGGCAGATCACTTGAGGTCAGGAGTTCAAGACCAACCTGGCCAACATGGTGAAACCCCATCTCTACTAAAAATACAAAAATTCGCTGGGCATGGTGGCGCGCAGCTGTCGACCTAGGTACTCGGGAGGCTGAGGCAGGAGAATTGCTTGAACTTGGGAGGCGGAGGTTGCAGTGAGCCAATATCGCACCGCCGCACTCCAGCCTGGCGACAGAGCGAGACTCCATCTCAAAGAGAAAAAAAAAAGTATGTGAGAGAGGGCAGATGGCTTCCTAGGGAGACCAGAGTTTAAAGACATTTGGCTTGTACCAACTCTACAAAACAGACTGAAATAGACGGGAAACACCTGAGCTAAAAAGAGCTGGCCCGCAGGGCTTGCCTGAGGATTTAGGTCTGAGGTGGCTCTGAGGGGCTCTTTGGATGCTTCTGGATTCAGCTGCCTGGCCATGCACACCCATGCCCAAGCTTGTGTATTTTGTCCCCGTTGGGGTTATCCACAGCAGAGTGTGGGTGGTGGTTCCCTGCATTCCTAGTCCTCGGTTTGGGTTTATGCTGTGAACATCCTGCCCCTGGAGGCAGCTGAGGAGAGAAAGGAACAGGAACTTTTACTGGGACAGAACCCTGCAAGGAGAACCTTCCTTCTGGGAGGCAACATCTACTTCCCGCATTCGCTCCTGGTTCATTTTGTGGACAATGATGCCACCTAGTGGGAAATGGTAAGAACTCACAACATTTCGACAACTTTACATAGATTTTCAAATAAAAATTTCCCTACTTTGTATTAGGTTGGTGCAAAAGTAATTGTGGTTTTGCCATTAAAAGTATGGCCAAAACCACAATTACTTTTGCACCAACCTAATGCTTAATTCTGTTACCCATTGAGTGCTGTTTGCTGGTTTCTCCCCAGGCCAAACTACAGCACATAAGCAATCAGGATTTCCTAATGCTATCACCAGTTTTTAAGATGGCTATAAATGATGTAAATAAACATAAATTTAAAACTGTTGCAGAGTCTGGGCGTGGTGGCTCACACCTGTAATCCCAGCACTTTGGGAGGCCAAGGCGGGGTGGCGGGAGGGGGACATCGCTTGATGTCAAGAGTTCGAAACCAGCCAGGCCAACATGGTGAAACCCCATCTCTACTAAAAATACAAAAAACATTAGCTGGGCATGGTGGTGGGCGCCTGTAATCCCAGCTACTTGGGAGGCTGAGGCAGGAGAATCATTTGAACCCAGGAGGCAGAGGTTGCAGTGAACCGAGATCACACCACTTGCATTCCAGCCTGGGTGACAGAGCGAGACTCCATCTCAAAATAAAATTAAATAAAACTAATGCAGAGGCCCGGCACAGTGGCTTACACCTGTAATCCCAGCATTTTAGGAGACCAAGGTGGGTGGATTACTTGAGCCCAGGAGTTCGAGAACAGCCTGGGCAACATGGCAAAATTGCGTCTCAACAAAAAATTAGCAAGGCGTGGCAGTGCGCACCTGTAGTCCCTGCTACTTGGGAGGCTGAGGTGGGAGGATTGCTTGAACCTGGGAGACAGAGGCTGCAGTGAACCAAGATTGCACCACTGCACTCCAGCCTGGGCAACAGAGCGAGACCCTGTCTCAAACACACACACACACACACACACACACACAAACAAAACTGATGCACAGAAAGTCTTAATGAAAGGAGATATGCCAAAATGACCATAGTGACAGGGTTAGGATGGTGTGGTTAGTTGTCTAAATGCTTTGTGATACAATTATGATACAGTTTGTATTTCTTTCTTAGAAAGTTTGTGTTATTCATAGTACATTTTTTTAAGTAGTAGATGATGGTGAAAGTAAAGTTGGAAAATATGGAAGGGACAATAAAAACAAAATTACTCATAGTTTCACCACTCAAACATAACTGTTATTTACATTTTTGGTGTACTTCTATTTAGCCTTTTTTTTTAAATTACAGAGTTTATGTATTTTTTAATTGTGATTATTTATTTTCACTCTGGTAATAATTCTATTTCATTTATAATACTAAAAGTCACGCTTTAGACAAAGCTGTTTCCAGAAACTATATCATTAAGATGCATTGGCTTCCTGGATATCTGATCTTAAAATAATTTTTAATACTTTTGTGTTATATGTTCATGTATATGGAGATATCTTCAAAAACGAATACTTGGACAGGTGAAAACAGTAAGAAGACGGTAATTTTTAAATACACTGTGCAACATCCGGTGAGCCCACCAGCCGCCAGCAGGGTCCAGCTGTGTGCTGGCACCACCTGGTGGTCATGGTTATGAACGGTTTCATTCTCCGCCTCTCCTCTGCTTGGCACACTGAAAAGGAACAAGGCTGTGGTGAGCTCAAGGATACCCAGGAAATCTATGGATTGGAGTTTGCATTATGAGTACCAAATAGGCACCACATGAAAGGAAAGAAAGGGCTCATGGAATCTATGAAATGAAAAATTCAAACAGGAACATTTGGAGTTGTAGCCCTTGGGTCACCTCCAAATCATCATTTTTACAAATCTCTCTCTTTTTTTTTTCTTTTGAGATGGAGTCTTGCTCTGCCACCCAGGCTGGAGTGCAGTGGCACGATCTCAGCTCACTGCAGCCTCTGCCTCCCGGGTTCCAGTGATTCTCCTGCCTCAGCCTCCGGGGTAGCTGGGACTATAGGCGCACACCACCACGCCCAGCTAATTTTTGTATTTTTAGTAGAGACAGGGTTTCACCATGTTGGCCAGGCTGGTCTCGAACTCCTGACCTCAGGTGTTCCGCCCGCCTTGGCCTCCCAAAATGCTGGGATTACAGGCGTGAGTCATAGCGCCCGGCCACAATTCTCTTTTAAAAAGAAATCTCTTCTCCACTTGTAACTCATTTATCTTATTATCAAAAAACAATGTCTGTCCTTTCTCTGTGATAGGTAAGTTTTACGTTTTGAGAAGGTTCTGGGAGAGGCAGGTTGTACAAGAGAAAACATTCTTGTTTATTAGAGCCATAAACAGCTGATATGAATCCCAGCTCTGCCACTTACTAACTGTGTCCCAGGCTAAGTCACGTAATCTTTCTGGGTTGTTCCCTCTTCTCTGGAATGGGGGTAATCACAACTTCTTTTCTAGGTTATAAGGACTAGACATTATGCCTAGTGCTGTGTTTGTAGTGCAGAGTTCAGTGACGTGTAGATATTTTTAAAATAAAAAGCCTTATGGGTAAGTCAGATTAGGTTGAAACAATTAAAAAGTTAATTCAGTTTACCGATTCTTGGACGCACAAGTTTTTCCCATGTTAACATCTCTAAAGATGTGTCTGTGGTGTGCCAGCGTTTTTCTTTCTCAATCGCTGTATAAAATAATGGTGCTCCTTCCGTTTGCTGGTGTTTTACACAGAATGTGGTAATGAGGTCAGCAGAATAAAGTGCTGCAGAGAGAAGTGTTTCAGTGCTTTGGGGTTGTGTCTGTAAAACCTGAATATGAGACTTGGTGGTATGAGGTCTCATGGGGGCAACTCTCCCCCTGCCCTGTTCGCAGTCCCAGACTTGAACCTAACAGCGACTGTTTCTATGAAGTTTATTTCGAAAATGTGTGTTAAACCTTTTCAGGGCCGGGCGCAGTGATTCACACCTGTAATCCCAGCACTTTGGGAGGCCGAGGCAGGTGGATCACCTGAGATCAGGAGTTCAAGACCAGCCTGGCCCACATGGTGAAACCCCATCTCCACTAAAAATACCAAAATTAGCCGGGCATGGTGGCAGATGCCTGTAATCCCTGTTTCTCCAGAGGCTGAGACAGGAGAATTGCTTGAACCCGGGAGGTGGAGGTTGCCGTGAGCCGAGACTGTGCCACTGCGCTGCAGCCTGGGCAACAGAGCAAGACTCCATCTAAAAAAAAAACAAAAAACAAAAAAAAACCTTTTCAGATTCAGTAAGATGACACAGCGCAGATCATCCCCCAGCAGCTTGTAGTATTTTCCGCATACAGTGCACATGAGGGGAGCAAGGGAGGGCTGTCTTGCGGGTGAAGCTGGAGGGTGGGTATGATCCCTTTTCAAGTCCTGCTACTTCCTTCTCTGCTGTGTCCACTGCTGTCAACTCTCAGGGACTGTTGTGAGGACTGAATGGGATGTTGCCTGGAGAATACCTGGCACTTAGTTGATTCCGTAAATAACAGCTGGTCGTACTCTCTTATCTCCTTGGCAACTATTCCTGGTCTTTTTTTCTCTCTTTCAGTCCAATAAAGTTCCTGTCGTTCAGCACCCGCATCACATGCATCCACTGACTCCGCTCATCACCTACAGCAATGACCACTTCTCCCCTGGCTCCCCTCCCACCCACCTCTCCCCAGAGATCGATCCAAAGACAGGTAAGTGGTCTGCCACTCAGGCAGCGCTGCTGCAGGGCAGGCGGCTTCTCTTTTGTGGGAACATAACAGCCCTTGAATCAGGTTGACCTGGGGTCAAATCATCGCTCTTTGTCTCGGGAGTCTTTGGACCTTGTGTGCTAACTTTAGCCTTTTTTTTTTTTTTTTTTTTTTTTTTTTTTTGGGGGGTTTGCTGTGTTTCCCCCCGTTGGTGGTGGAGGGGGCGGCTCTTCACTGAGAGCTCTCCGGACCTGGTTGNCTCGGCTCACTGCAAGCTCCGCCTCCCGGGTTCACGCCATTCTCCCGCCTCAGCCTCCGAGTAGCTGGGACTACAGGCGCCCGCCACCACGCCCGGCTAGTTTTTTGTATTTTTAGTAGAGACGGGGTTTCACCATGTTAGCCACGATGGTCTCGATCTCCTGACCTCGTGATCCACCCGCCTCGGCCTCCCAAAGTGCTGGGATTACAGGCTTGAGCCACCGCGCCCGGCCCGTTTTTTTCATCTGTACCTCCCCGTACCTTCCCCACCATAGGGTCATAAGGCCCAGAGGGAATTCAGCAGTGAAGCACAGGGCCTGGCTCCACAGGCAACGTTTGGGGTGACTGCCCAAGTCCAGCCCAGCTGTGGGCCGTGCTTCCCTACACCAAGACACCTTTGCCCTAAACTGAACATTTTTAAATAGATTCATCAGTCTAAGCAGACATAGAAGTGCAACCATAAAGCAGTGAGGCCGAACTGGCTTTTATTTATTTGTTTATTTCAGACAGTCTTGCTGTGTCGCCCAAGCTGGAGTGCAGTAGTGTGATCTCAGCTCACTGCAGCCCGGGCTCAAGCAGTCCTCCTACTCAGCCTCCTGAGTTGCTGCGACCACAGGCGCATGCCCCCATGCCCTTGCCCAGCTAATTTTTGTATTTTTAGTAGAGCTGGGTTTTTGCCATGTTGCCCAGGCTGGTCTCAAACTCCTGGGCTCAAGCAATCAACTCACCTCAGTGTGAGGATTGCCGGTGTGTGCCACTGTGCCCAACCTGAGCTGGCTTTTTTTGTTGTTGTTGACAACAACTTGCCCACCAGACCTGTCCATTCCAGGGAGCCACCGTCTTTATAGCATTCACACAGAGTGGCCAGGGGAAGGCAAAGCGTTTCTGGGGCCCCTCTTTGGAGAAATAAGTCACTACAAGTGACAGATCATGAGGAAGACACATGTGGAGGAGGAATCCAAAGTTTATTTCTCCATGAATGAGGCGGGCTTTCTAGAGACTTAGTTCACCAGTGACTCTTGTCATTGATCTTGTGGGTCCTGTCCTCTCTTCCAGGATACTGGCTTCTATATCACAGCCAGCTGGAAGGTACTCTTCACAGAGATGGAATCCATGCAGCTAGAGAAGGGTGCATTAGTCCTGCCTTCCCTGAATATGTCCTTGACTGACTGGTGAGAGCTGCTAGGGAGGTGACAGAGGGCAAGGACGATGCCACAAGCGCCCGCTAGGCTGCAGAGCAGCAGGGACATAGGGCAGGACGCTCCCATTTGATGTTCGTTGCGACGCTCTGGCAGGGCGAGGGGCAGTCTGACACATCTCTCTTTGGAAGCAGGAATCCCCCGGCCCCCTCACCCATCCGAGCTGTCACCGTATTACCCACTCTCTCCCGGAGCTGTCGGACAAATCCCCCACCCCCTCGGCTGGCTCGTCCCACAGTAAGGAACCCACAGCCTCTCTTCCCCCTGCTCCCTCCTTGCGCCGAGCCCTGCCTCTGTGCCCTTCGTGCCCTGCACTGTGGAGCCCCCTCAGAGGCAAGCCCAGGACTAGGCCTCCCTGCTCCCGCCCGGGCAGCTTGCTCCCAGCTCTGCCTTCCCACTTCCTTCCCTTATTTCTCATCCCCTCTTCCCAAGTGCCTCTCCTCCCCTGCCCTGAGCTTTCCCAAGGTGCTGACCGGATTTCCTCACCCTCACAGGCAAGGCCAGCCCATGTACTCCCTTCCTCCTGGTGGCTTCCGGCACCCTTACCCCGCCCTCGCCATGAACGCCTCGATGTCCAGGTGAGTTCCGGGGCTGGGGCTGTCCACATGTTTGTCTTAGCAACCACGCCATTTCTGACCACGAAACAGCTTTTCCTTGCCAGTTAATGAGCAGGCATAGGGCTCACCCTTCCCCCAACCTCTCTTTGGTCAAGCACCTTCTTGTGCCCCACGCTTCCCACCCCCAGGTCAGAATGGAGACCACAGGATCACTGTCCCCATCTCTCCAACAAAAGGATTTCAAAGCCCCAGCGCTCTGCCTCCTGCCGTGGGCTCTGGCACAGAAGCATTTTGAGGACAGATGCTCCCCGACTTAGGACAGAGCCACGTCCTGATAAACCCATCGTACATTGAAAACACAACTTTCACCTTAGAATATTTGCAACAGGCCGGGCGCGGTGGCTCAAGCCTGTAATCCCAGCACTTTGGGAGGCCGAGACGGGCGGATCACGAGGTCAGAAGATCGAGACCATCCTGGCTAACACGGTGAAACCCCGTCTCTACGAAAAAATACAAAAAAACTAGCCGGGCGAAGTGGCGGGCGCCTGTGGTCCCAGCTACTTGGGAGGCTGAGGCAGGAGAATGGCGTGAACCCGGGAGGCGGAGCTTGCAGTGAGCTGAGATCTGGCCACCGCACTCCAGCCTGGGCGACAGAGCCAGACTCCGTCTCAAAAAAAAAAAAAAAAAAAAAAAAAAAAAAGAATATTTGCAACATATGATGGTTTTATCCAGACATAAGCCCATCTAGGTCAAACAGAGTACTGAATTCATACCGTTTTTGCACCATCATAAAGTCAAAAATCCTAAGTTGCAGGCTGTCTGTATATTGCAGTGAAGCCAGGGACTGGGAGAAGATGGATTTTTCCTGAAATGATGTCAGGAGAGGAGACAGTGAAAGGGGATTTCTGTCTTAGGGACCAGCTCTACCTGACAGTGGAACCTCTGAGGACAGAGGAAAGCCGCCCACAGCCTAAGCCCTTCTTTTCCCCAGCGTGCCCGGGCCTCTGACTCTCCGCCCCTTTTGTGTGTTTCATCCCGCCTGCTTCCAGGACCAGATGGGCAGCCTGGGTGTTGGTGGGGAGAGGGAAGAGGCATTAGGCATCTCCCAAACCTGGTTCTGTAGAAGACCACAAATAGCCTTCTAGTCCTCAGACTCTGCCCCACGGACATACCTGTGCCCTCAAGGCAGAGAGCCACCGTGTCCTCTGCCGGGTGGCAGGTATCCAGCCTGAATCCCTCTGTTATCATTTGTTTCTATCCGGTGCACAGCCTGGTCTCCAGTCGGTTCTCTCCTCACATGGTGGCTCCTGCCCACCCTGGCCTGCCCACCTCAGGGATCCCCCACCCTGCCATCGTCTCCCCCATCGTCAAGCAGGAACCGGCACCCCCCAGCCTGAGCCCTGCAGTGAGCGCGTAAGTAAGCGGCAGCCTGGATTGCGGGTGAGAGGGTACAGGCTGTGAAGAGGGGTGTCCACACACTGAGCAGCAAATGCCGTGTACTCTTCTCTCTTGGTGTCACTCAGCAGGCAGCACAGCCTTCCCAGCCAGGCTCTCCCTCTCCGTCGGGACTTACTCCCTCGGACCTTCTGGGTCCCTGTCCTTTCAGGGACATGGTGCATCTTCTTTCCTATTAAGAAAAGATTTACTGTCAGGTCTCAGAGGCTGAAGAGAACCTGAGAAAGCTTTTAACTCCCCCTCCTCCCCACCATAAGATATATGGAAGGGTGAGGCCCAGAAAGGAGACAGTGTTTTCTTAAGGACTCATGGTGGGCTGGTGGCCTAGCTGAGACGAGCACCAGGGTCCTTACCTTGGCCGTGTGCCATAAAGATGGCAGGAAGCCAAAGTCAGTGCTCCCTGGAGATCCCAGGAGACCCCACCCTTGGTTCTGCCCAGAGTGTCCCACACTGTGTCCTGTCACCGTCGCCAGCACCTGCCAGCTCCAGTGAGAGCTCATCTCAGCACCCCCACCACGCTCTGTTCCTCTGTCAGGAAATTAGAGAGTAGATTTTCAAAGAATCTGGCTTGGAGATCATTCAAAGGTGGGAAACTAGGGGAGGAAGGTGCTCAGGCGCTGAGCACAGCCATGGGGCCACTTGAATTAGCATCCAGGCAGCCCGCGCCCCTCCCCAGAGACAGTCAGCGGCGTCTCAGTGACAGGCAGGGATTGATGAGTCGTGTAACACCTGACACATACTAACCTACAATCACGTGCCTTCCCAGGAAATCACCAGTCACCGTGAAAAAGGAGGAAGAAAAGAAGCCCCACGTGAAGAAGCCTCTGAATGCCTTCATGTTGTATATGAAGGAGATGAGAGCCAAGGTGGTGGCTGAGTGCACCCTGAAGGAAAGTGCGGCCATTAACCAGATCCTGGGAAGAAAGGTAAGACCTGCCCTCACCCTCCAGGCCACAGGGGCAGCATCCCTGCATTGATGGCTCCGTGTTGTCTCTGACCCTCTCTCCCCCAGTGGCACAACCTGTCTCGAGAAGAACAGGCCAAGTACTACGAGCTGGCCCGGAAGGAGCGGCAGCTTCACTCGCAGCTCTACCCGACCTGGTCAGCCCGGGACAACTACGTAAGTGCACGCTCTGGGCAGAGGATGCTCAGACCCCAACAGCAGCTCTGCAAGAGGAGGAAGGGCAAAGGAAAGCGACTGCATTTGTAGAGAACTCTTAAGATGAGGGAGAAGCCCATACTTCTCTAGAAATAGGGAAGACGTTTTAATTCTCAGGAAGTCAACAAGTCCTGAGGACAGACTTCAGTTTATGCATTTCCCTTTGAACTGGACTCTGCCCTCGATTTCATAACACAGGGCACATGTTTAGCTGTGGTGGGAAGAGTGTCTCTAGCCACTCCTAACCCATGGCTCAAAGACCAGTGTGTGATCCTCAGGGGGCGTGTCTCTGAGCTCCCGGAAACCAAGCCAATTTTTGCATGCGTGTTCTTCTTTGCTTTTTTTCTGGTAAGAGGACCTGCAGTTGCATCAAACTTTCAAAGGGACCTGGGACCCCTCAGAAAAGATCAAGAAGCATTGTTCTAGGGACAGAAATGGAAAAACAGAGTCTGAAGGGCAGTGGAGGGAGGAGGCCTTCCAAGAAGGCGTTGGACACCCAACCTGGAGGGGAAATGCATTTGTAGGGGAGGAAGGGCTCCCTCTGCCTCCTCGAGGGTTCCCACGGGTGTGATCTGAATCGTTTCTCTCTCCACACCCTCCCTGAGGGATCAAGAGCAGTAAAGGGCAACGTCCTGTATTCTCTCTGATCTGGGAGCCCCTGAGAAGCCAGCATTCTTCTCTCCCGGCTTAACTCTTGCTTTTGCTCTATTTTCCAGGGTAAGAAAAAGAAGAGGAAGAGAGAAAAGCAGCTGTCCCAGACACAGTCACAGCAGCAAGTCCAGGAGGCAGAGGGTGCGTCTGGGGGCACTGGCCTCTTCTCCTGCTTTTCCTTCCGTCACAGCCACACCTGCCCATGCCGTCTCTAGCTCCATGACGGGTCAGGGCTTCTGCCTCGGTGTTCGCGGGCAGGTGTTACTACCCCTTTCTCGAGGTAGCCACTTAAGAGGCTCTGAGATGTGAAGGCATTTTCCCAGGTACTCTGCTTCAGTGGTGGTGGTAGGATTTGATCCCAGGACTTTGTCACTTCAAAGCCTAGGCACTTTTTAATTCCGTTGAAAAGTGAATCATCCTACCTGAGGGTTAATGGAATGAGACTGAAATTGTCTTTGAAATGCCCTTAGGAAAGCAGCACATGAGCCCCTGACATCCTACCTGTCAGTGGGTTGAGGACAGCCAGGGTTTCCTTGGATGTTTCTTTGGTTGAACACCAGAAAAAATAGTTTGCTTGGGTTTAGGAGGCACTTTGTGTCAAAACCGTGTATAAAATCTCTTTATACCAGAATCATGCCTAGCACAGAAAGATGCTTACACTGTGACGACTATTATTAATATTTAGGTCACACCTCTATCTCATGCTTACTCCAGGACAAGTGTATCGCTGCTTGCATGATGTAAAGTGCTTTCAGTCTCTCTCCTTCCTTCGTCCCTTCCTCCCTCCCTGCCTCCCTCCCATTCTCCCTCCCTCCCTTTCTCCTTGCCTCCCTCCCTATTTCCTTCCCTCCCTTTCTCCCTCCCTCCCTTTCTCCTTCCCTGCCTCCCTATTTCCTTCCCTCCCTTCCTCCCTCCCCTCCTCCCTTCCTTCCTTCCTTCCATTACACATAGGAGTGCACATGAGTGGGACCCGTGCGTGCTGCGGAACCCACTGTCTGGCACGCTGCTCAGCAGGCATGCACTCCCTCTGACTGTGTTAATACCATAAGCCAGAGATTTCAAAGCAAACCGGAGCTTCATCCCAAAAGTTGCGAGCTTTAGAAAGGGAGGGTGGTCCTGTGAGACACTGAGCCATCTTCTCTCCAATCCGATGCTGGGTGGATCTTCATCAGTTTGGGCGTTGCCTCTTCTCTGTGCGCTGGGTATTTGCGAATGCAGTTTCCTAGTCTTGAAAGCCTTGGAAGTAATGTCAGGTCCTCGCCAAAAGCATGCCTGTGTCTCCAAAGCACGTGTATCACCAGGGCTGTTCCTCAGCCTCCGCCTCTCCCAGAGCTATAGCTGCTCACTCTTTCTTGTATTTTCCCCCTAGGTGCTCTGGCCTCCAAGAGCAAGAAGCCATGTGTTCAGTATCTGCCCCCCGAGAAGCCCTGTGACAGCCCTGCCTCCTCCCACGGGAGCATGCTGGACTCCCCGGCCACCCCCTCTGCAGCGTTGGCCTCACCAGCTGCCCCTGCTGCCACCCATTCAGAGCAAGCCCAGCCCCTCTCCCTCACCACCAAACCAGAAACCCGGGCCCAGCTGGCTCTCCACTCTGCTGCCTTCCTGTCAGCTAAGGCTGCAGCCTCCTCCTCTGGCCAGATGGGCAGCCAGCCTCCCCTCCTGTCCCGGCCCCTCCCCCTTGGGTCCATGCCCACAGCTCTGCTGGCCTCTCCCCCGTCCTTTCCCGCCACACTCCATGCCCACCAGGCCCTCCCGGTGCTACAGGCCCAGCCTCTTTCCCTGGTCACCAAGTCTGCCCACTAAGCTGCCCCCTGACCCCTGCAGGCTGTCACGTGACTCATTGAGTAGTAATGATTCAGAAGAAAAAGAAAAAGGAGACTTTATTGGTCAATATTTGACCACTCTGGACTGTTCTGTAAAGTGGCTGGTAACAACAGCACTTTACAGTTTGTAGATGTAACCAGTAGCTGATCTTAAGGCTTTTTTAAAAAACAAAACAAAACAACAAAAAAAAATCTTTATAAGAAAAAGAACTGAAAAGTAGCGTGCTGTTCGTCCCGTAGGTGCTGTGGTGGATGGACCTGGGCAGAGGGTGCCTCTCTCTCTACCTCTCTCGCACTTTCTGTCTCCTGTCTCTTCTCGCCCCCGCCGCCTGCCCCAGCTTCCCTCACTCCATCTGCAGCTCTGCCATTGTGGTATTTCCTGTTACCCAGTCCAAGTTTTCATCGTCTGCTCAGTACCGTGGGTTCTTCTTCGTCCTCTGTCCTCTGCCCAGTGTGAGGCCATCACCATGTGAGAAGACATCTTGGCCTGATTTGCTGCCACCAGCATCCCCTCCCTCAGTGGGCCCAAACTCGCCAACCCCAGCTTTCAGTGGAGCAAGCGGGTCCTCTGAAATGGTTTCCCCCCAACCCCCCCATTTAAAGGGACTCAAGGTGCCTGCCACTTCCTCAGCGAAGAAGTCTGTGTTCCTCCCTGTCCTTGCCAGTGGCGATCATCCCCTCACAGTCCCAGAGTGGCAGGCAGGGCCGGCCCCATGGTCTGGCTCCTGTCACCTGGGTCCGTGCCAGCACAATCTGCCAAAGTTCTAGAGACCTTGTTCCCTTCCCCATCACCTCACATGCTTCTTCTGTGTGTATTTCTTTTTGTTTTTATGGTTTTTGGAGCAATTTAAATTCCCAGTTGTTTATTTTCACAAAAGAAAATAAAATTGCAGTTGCAAGACCTTTTCTGAGTGTTTCTTTAGTGTTTTTGTTGAATCAAACCACCCGTTTTACTCCCAAACCCTGTGTTAGACTTTCGCATATATGCAAAGGAAGATCGCCACTTGCCACAGGGGAATGTAAGGCATGCCTGACACCCTCAGAAAACCTGAGCCCAGCTTCCTGTCTCCAATGTACACAGGCCAGTCAGTGTCTGTGACTGAGCTGCAAAGGGGGGAATCATGTTTACAGTTAATTTAAATGAATTTGCCACCTGGAAGACATTCAGCTTATGCTTCTGTCACCCATTTGACTTGTAATTGCCAAGATGTGAGGAAGCATCTTTTGGACACTTTCCATAGTATCTAGCACCACAATTAATTTTTTTGTAACAGCTTTATGGAGACATACTTCAGCCATTTAAAGTTACACTTCACCCATTTAAAGTATACAGTTCAACTGGGCAGAGCCGCTCTTGCCTATAATCCCAATGCTTTGAGAGGCTGGGGCAGGAAGATGACTTGAGGCCAGGAGTTCAGGACCAGCCTGGGCAACATAGCAAGACCTGATCTCTTAAAAAAAAAAAAAAAAATTAGCTGGGGATGGTGGCACACAAGCCTGTAGTCCCAGCTACTCAGGAGGCTGAGGCAGGAGGATCGCTTGAGCCCAGGAGTTCAAGGCTGCAGTGAGCTATGATTGTGCCACTGCATTCCAGCCTTGTCGACAGAGTAAAACTCTGCCTCAAATAAAAAATGTATACAATTCAGGCCAGGTGTGGTGGCTCACTCCTGTAATCCTAGCACTTTGGGAGGCCGAGGTGGGTGGATCACCTGAGGTCAGGAGTTTCAGACCAGCCTGGCCAACACGGCGAAATCCCGTCTCTACTAAAAATACAAAAATTAGCCAGGCATGATGGTGCGTGCCTGTTATCCCAGCTACTCCGGAGGCTGAGACAGGAGAATCACTTGAACCTGGGAGGCGGAGGTTGCAGTGAGCCGAGATGGCGCCACTGCACTCCAACCTGGGCAACAGAGCAAAACTTCATCTCAGAAAAGAAAAAAAAAAGTAGACAATTCATCGGCTGTATGTTCAGAGTTACGCACCTATCACCACAGTCGATTTTAGAAAGATTTTGTCCGCCCCAGAGGAAGCCCCATATCCTTTGAAAATCACTCCACATTTTGCCCATCTCCCCCAGCCCTAGGCAACCGCTAATCTACTTTCCGTCTCCGAACTTGTCTATTCTAGACATTTCATATACAGTCATGCATCGCTTAGCAACTGAGACAACGTTCTCACAAATGCGTCGTTGGGCAATTGCACTGTGCGAACGTCATAGAATGTAGTTAGAAAAACCCAGATGGGGGGCCAGGCGCGGTGGCTCAAGCCTGTAATCCCAGCACTTTGGGAGGCTGAGACTGGCAGATCACAAGGTCAGGAGATCGAGACCATCCTGGCTAACATGGTGAAACCCCGTCTCTACTAAAAATACAAAAAAAATTAGCTGGGCGCGGTGGTGGGCGCCTGTAGTCCCAGCTACACGGGAGGCTGAGGCAGGAGAATGGCGTGAACCTAGGAAGCGGAGCTTGCAGTGAGTGGAGATCACGCCACTGCACTCCAGCCTGGGTGACAGAGCAAGACTCCGTCTCAAAAAAAAAAAAGAAAAGAAAAGAAAAAAATCCAGATGGTATACACACCTAGGCTATGTGGTCTAGCCTATTGCTCCTAGGGTACAAGCCTGTACAGCATGCTACTGTAGTGAATACTGTAGGTCACTGTGACACAGTGGTGAGCATTTGTGTATGTAAACTTAGAAAAGGTGGCTAGGTGTGGTGGCTCACACCTGTAATCCCAGCACTTTGGGAGGCCAAGGCAGGCAGATCACCTCAGATGGGGAGTTCGAGACCAGCCTGGCCAACATGAAGAAACCTCGTCTCTACTAAAAATACAAAAATTAGCCAGGTGTGTGGCACATGCCTGTAATCCCAGCTACTCAGGAGGCTGAGGCACAAGAATCACTTGAACCCAGGAGGCAGAGGTTGCAGTGAGCCAAAAGTGCACCACTGCACTCCACCCTGGGTGACAGAGTGAGACTCTTTCTCAAAAAAACAAAACATAGAAAAGGTGCAGTAAAATCTGGTGTAAAAGATAAAAGATGGGCCGGGTGTGGTGGCTCACACCTGTAATCCCAGCATTTTGGGAGGCCAAGCAGGTGGATCACCTGAGGTCAGGAGTTAGCGACCAGCCTGGCCAACATGATGAAACCCCGTCTCTACTAAAAATACAAGAATTAACGGCGTGGTGGCGGGCGCCTGTAATCCCAGCTACTCCGGAGGCTGAGGCAGGAGAATTGCTTGAACCCAGGAGGCAGAGGTTGCAGTGAGCCAAGATCGCACCATTGCTCTCCAGCCTGGGCAACAAGATCAAAACTCTTTGTCTTAGAAAAAAAAAGATAAAAGATGGCAGAGCTGTATAGGGCATTTCCCAGGCATGGAGCGTGTGGGACTGGGAGCTGCTCTGGGTGTGTCAGTGAGTGATGAGTGACCGTGATGCTGTACACTTAGGCAATACTAGGTTTATACAGAATTATTTTTCTTCAAGAATAAATTAACCTTAGTTTAACTTTTTTACTTTATCAACTTAAACACTTTTTGACTCTTGTAATAACACTTAGCTTAAAACACAAATACATCGTACAGCTGCACAAAAATATTTTCTTTATATCCTTATTCTGTGAGCTTTTTTCTAATTAAAGTCTTTTTGGGGGCTGGGTGGAGTGGCTTACGCCTGTTAATCCCAGCATTTTGGGAGGCCGAGTTGCGCAGATCACTTGAGGTCAAGAGTTTGAGACCATGACCTTGAAACCCCAACTCTACTAAAAATATAAAAATTAGCCGGACATGGTGGCAGGCGCCTGTAATCCCAGCTACTAGGGAGGCTGAGGCAGGAGACTCTCTTGAACCCGGGGGTGGAGGTTGCAGTGGACTGAGATCACACCACTACACACCAGTCTGGGCAGCAGTGCGAGACTCCCTCTCAAAGAAAACAAAAACAAAAACTTTTTTTTTACTCCTTAAACTTTTTTGTTTAAAACAATAAAAGTATAGCAAATACATAAACCAGTAACATAGTCATTTCCTTCATTAAAAAGTACTATAGGCCGGCGCAGTGGCTCACGCCTGTAATCCCAACACACTGGGAGGCCGAGGCAGGCGGATCACCTGAGGATAGGAGTTCGAGACCAGCCTGGCCAACATGGTGAAACCTTCTCTACTAAAAATACAAAACTTGCCTGTAGCCCCAGCTACTCGGGAGGCTGAGGGCAGAGAATCACTTGAAGCTGGGAGATGGAGGTTACAGTGAGCCGAGATCGTGCCATTGCACTCCAGCCTGAGAGACAAGAGTGAGACTCTGTCTCAAAAAAAAAAAAAAAAAAAGTACTATTTACTGTACATAATTCTGTGTGATAGACTTCTTTATATCACTGGCAGTGCAGTGAGTTTGTTTTCACCAACATCACCACAAACATGTGTGACACTGTGCATTGCCTTAGGATGGCTGTAGTATCACTAGGCAGTAAGAATTTTTCAGCTCCATTATAATCTGAGGGGACCACCCTTGTATATGCAGTACATTGTTGAACGTAAGCAGTTATTCAGCCCCTGACTGTTTCTTTGAAAAGGAACTCTGACAGCAGAGAAAGGCCTGGATTTCTATCAGATGGGCTTCAACCCTTGAAGTTTCTCCAGGGCTTTGGGTAAAGGAAAGACAGAGTCCACACACACACAGGAATGGATGCAGAGCCAGGGAAAGGAAGCCCAGAGCAGTTATAGGATAGTCTGAGAGCCCTTAAAGATATTCACTCACTTTGCATTTTCCCAGGGGCCTGCCCTGCCTGAGTCTAGGTAGCTGGACTCCAAGGTCTGAGCAATGGGCACAGTAAGAGAGAGATCCATGGGGGCCGTGGGCCTTCCTCTTTGTCCTGGAGCTCACACACCCTCAGCCAAGCTCTTGTGCCTGCAGATGTCAGTGTGAGGAAGGGGCATGAGCTGGTGAACATCTATTGCCCCGTCGTGGTCTCCAATGCAGGGCTGTTCAACACCTATGAGCACCTACTGCCGGGGAATGCCCGCTGTCTGCCAGGTAAAAGGCGGGTCTGCACTGCCCCTCTTGCAGGTTCCCCAACGTGTCCCCTTCTGGAGCCAACTTGCTCCGTCTGGGTCATGCTTCCCCTCTTCTTGGCCGGCCCCCTGATTGTACTTAAGCAACAAGGTGAGAACGCTGCTTCTAACATCATCCTAACCCTAGCATTGAATGTTGGGGAAACTGAGGCCCATACAGATTAATTACAGTCCTGAGCCCACTCAGCTGAAAGGGGCAGGGCTGAGTGGAGTAGCTGGTCTGATTTGAAAGCTCCAGCTCCTCTCACCCTTCTGGGTTGAGGGGGCTTCCAGAGAAGAGGCCTCGGGAGGAGAAGCAGGAGAGCAGGCAGCCCACAGGGAGCAGAGCCGCTGAGCCACCGCGGCTGAGAGGTCCCGCCACTTCATGTAACTGGATGCATCTGGTGTGATCTGAGGAAGGGAGGCCGCTGGGAAGGGCGAACTAGGAACCCAGCAGGGGTGAGAGAGAGGGGCCCAGATGAAGGGCTCAGGCTGGGGCGGGAGCTGGAGAGCACAGAGCAGCTCCGGATGTGGTGTGGCAGAAACCTTGGCTGGTGCAGGAGCCAGAGAGCAGGGGAAGGAGCCCTGACCCCAGAGGGTGGGCCCGGGAGCTGCTCCCTAAGGAACCGGGGAAGGGGACAGCAGAGCGGGCTGGGGGGTAAAGCGAGGTCCTGGCCTTCCTCATGGGGACTGGGTGGTATGTGAGTTGTGATTGTCTCCAGGGCATAGGGTGGCTCCACCAATGCCAGCCTCTCTTTCCCTTGCCCCACGTGGCTGGGCCTACAGCCTGCACGGCCTCCCCTCTCTCAGACCTGGGGAGCTGAGGGGCTGAGGCAGAGACAGCCCAGGGGCAAAGCAGGGGGGTTGGGCATGGTGCACAGACAGGCTCTGCCTTTGTTACTTCCTGCCTTTCTCTCTGTGACACTGATCTCCCTTCTCCCCTGTCCCAGGACCTCTGGGCACTGACACTGTCCTGGCCAGGCCCAGCATCTTACCCAGGCAGCCCAGCTAGAGCCATCTGTCCCTCTTGCCCTCCATCCCTGTTCCTGTGTCTCTTCCTCCTGAATACAACCTGAGGGCCTCACAAATATTTAGTTACACGAATGAAGCAGGCCGGGCACAGTGACTCATGCCTTCAATCCCAGCACTTTGGGAGGCCAAGGCGGGCAGATCACTTGAGGTCAGGAGTTCGAAAATAGCCTGGCCAATGTGGTGAAACTCCATCTCTACTGAAAATACAAACATTAGTGGGTGTGGTGGTACGTGCCTGTAATCCCAGCTACTCGGGAGGCTGAGGCAGGAGAATCGCTTGAGCCTGGGAGGCGGAGGTTGCAGTGAGCAGGGATCACGCAATTGCACTCCAGCCTGGGCGACGAGCAAGACTCCATCTAAAAATAAATATTTTTTAAAAAAGGAAAAAGCAGAGGAGCCAGGGGCCCAGCATCCCTCAGGCAGGTGACAGAGCTGGTCCTGGGAATGGGAAGACAGCAGAAGAATCTGTGGGGGCAGTTTCTGGAACACCGGTCTCGGGTCATCTGCTGAGGAGTGGGGAAGCCCAGCTGTTTAGGTCTGGGGGACATCAGGTGCCCCACAGTGGCTGCGGCCTCTGCCATAGTGCGGTTCTTCCCTCCTCCCTCCAGCTGAGTCCTGAGATGCCAAGTACCAGTCAGGCTGCCTGCCTTTGCTTACATGCATGGCATCCCTCTGGAGGCCTATGTGTTCTGACATCACACTAGGAATCATGCATGTTCACTCACTCCATGGCTGCATGAAAGTTAATCCTGAAATCAGGCTGGTAATGAGCTGCTGTTCACGTGTGTGGTCTTCATAGAGGGAGCCCAGTCACGCGCTTCCCACTTCAAGACACGAAGGGGAAGATGGGAGGCAGTAAGCCTGATCCTCCTGCGGGTGCTGAGCCAGTTCATGGGGGCTGAGGACCAGAGCTGGGCGTCGCCTGCCTCTGAAGGGGCTTGGAGTAGAGACGGGGGAGGTGGAAGAATAGGAACCCAGGGCAGTGTCCTTCCCAGGCAGGAGGAGACAGAAGAGCAGGCCCCTGCCAACGTCAAGTTGAAACAGCTGTAAAACTGGCCTGGGCACTGAGGATAAGGCTCAGGACACAGTGAGCGGGCACCCTGAAGCTCTCCTAGGAGCAGGGAGTGGCCGTCTCTGGTCATAGTTCACACAAGCACCACCCACTCCCCTTGGCAGGTGTGAAGCAGCAGCTGGGGATGGTGCGGCCTGGCTTAGGCATGATGTCTGTTTTCATCTGCCTGCGAGGCACCAAGGAGGACCTGCATCTGCCGTCCACCAACTACTATGTTTACTATGACACGGACATGGACCAGGCGTAAGACGCACGTGTCTCTGTGTGTGTGTGTGTGTGTGTGTGTGTGTGTGGCCTGTGCCTCCCTGCTTGACTCAGAATGAGCAGAGGATATGGAATGGGAGGAAATGGGCAATATCTAATTTGCTCCTGGAAGTTTGTCACCTCAAGGCTGTGGCTCAGCTTCAGTGGGGAGTCCCTAGGGCTGAGCAGTCTTGCAGTGGTTCTGGGGTTTTGAGGACAAAAGCCTGGAGATCGCACCACACTCCTGTCACACGCAGGATGGAGCGCTACGTCTCCATGCCCAGGGAAAAGGCTGCGGAACACATCCCTCTTCTGTTCATCGCTTTCCCATCAGCCAAGGATCCGACCTGGGAGGACCGATTCCCAGGTGGGGCTGCGGGTCCCGGGTGAGGGACTGGAGGGAGGAGCCGGGCAGTAGTAATATCAGCTCTGACCCCCAGGCCGGTCCAGCATGATCATGCTCATACCCAGCGCCTACGAGTGGTTTGAGGAGTGGCAGGCGGAGCTGCAGGGAAAGCGGGGCAGTGACTATGAGACCTTCAAAAACTCCTTTGTGGAAGCCTCTATGTCAGTGGTCATGAAACTGTTCCCACAGCTGGAGGGGAAGGTAGGGGGTAAAATATTTGGGGTGGTGACGGACCTCATGGTGCCATTTCTGCCCTTTCCTTGCAAAGACAGGGGAATCGGGCCCCACGACATGAGCCCCAGGGAAGGACAGGGCACCCATACCCGCAGTCAGCAAATGGGAGACAGTGGAAGAGGGAGGGGAGCCAGGATCTCACGTGCCCGCCCCACCCTTTGTGCCCTCAGGTGGAGAGTGTGACTGCAGGATCCCCACTCACCAACCAGTTCTATCTGGCTGCTCCCCGAGGCGTCTGCTATGGGGCTGACCATGACCTGGGCCGCCTGCACCCTCGTGTGATCGCCTCCTTGAGGGCCCAGAGCCCCATCCCCAACCTCTACCTGACAGGTATACTCACTGCCCCATGTTGTCAGGACCTGAGACCCTGGGCCCATCGCCCAACGTCCTCTCTTCCTGTCCTCAGGCCCTGCTGTCCCCTGCAGCTTCCCATCCCCTGAGCAGGGCTGCCTGGGCAGGCTGTGGCCCCGGTCCTGATTGGAGCCAGCTCTGGGTGGCCCTCATGTGGAGGGAAGAGCACCAGGGTCCCACCCTCCCCTGGGCCTGCCTGGGTCACGCTCAGGGGCCTCTGCTCTTGCCTCCTAGGCCAGGATATCTTCACCTGTGGGCTGGCCGGGGCCCTGCAAGGTGCCCTGCTGTGCAGCAGTGCCATCCTGAAGCGGAACTTGTACTCAGACCTTAAGGATCTTGGCTCTAGGATCCAGGCACAGAAGAAGAAGAATTAGTTCCATCAGGGAGGAGTCAGAGGAATCTGCCCAATGGCTGGGGCATCTCCCTTGACTTACCCATAATGTCTTTCTGCATTAGTTCCTTGCACATATAAGGCACTCTAATTTGGTTCTGATTCCTGAAGAGAGGCCTAGTTTAAATCACAATTCCGAATCTGGGGCAATGGAATCATTGCTTCCAGCTGCGGCAGGTGAGATCATTATGCCTTTTATAACATCCCGTCCCTACTAACAGGATATTGACTTGGATAGCTTGATGTCTCATGACGAGCAGCGCTCTGCATCCCTCACTCACGCCTCCTCACTCAGTGATCAAAGAGAAAATTCCATCGGTGGATAGAACCCCTGGCAGTGTTGTCAGCTCAAGCTGGTGGGTTCAGTTCTGTCCTGAGGCTTCTGCTCTCATTCACTTAGTGCTGTGCTGCACAGTTCTACACTGTTGAGGGAGAAGGGAGACCAATGAGGCTTAACTCAAAACCTGGGCATGGTTTTGGTTGCCATTCCATAGGTTTGGAGAGCTCTAGATCTCTTTTGTGCTGGGTTCAGTGGCTCTTCAGGGCACGGGAAATGCCTGTGTCTGGCCCGGTGTGGTCTGGAGCTTTGGGGTAACAGCGGGATCCATCAGTTATTAGGGGGCACGTCAGATGATCATATCCAATTCATATGGAAGTCCTGGGTCTGTCTTCCTTATGATCGGGGTGGCATCTGGTTCTCGATGTGCCAGCATCAAGGCACCTTCAGGGAGCTCAGTACCTGAGCCTCAATCAAGCTTCATCCTCCAAATACGCAGGGAAGGGTGATGCAGCGAAGGGTAACGTCAGGAGTCAGGTCATAGACTGGTTAGAAGATTACCTTATTGTGTTGAGGCAGGCTGCAAGGCATTCCAGACAACGGCACAGCAGGGGACAGCACAGGGAGGCAACAGAGTGCTCCCAGCAATGGCCCAGCTACGGAAAGCAACAGAGGCAGCCAGGCTGGGAGGAGTCAGGTGGTAGGAGAGTTGGTCAGGAGCAGAACATGGAAAGCCAGAGAAAGTGTGCAAAGCTCAGAAATGGCATCTGTAATTTACTGGTACCTGTGTGTGTTGGATGGAAGGTGAAGGAAGGCTCAAAAGGCATAAAAAGGACCTTTCACTTATGTTAAACTGACAATGCCAAAGGTCTTATTGTAGTTCATCTTAATGTAATATTCATAAATTTATTGACCAGGTGCCGTGGCTCACGCCTGTAATCCCAGCACTTTGGGAGGCCGAGGTGGGCGGATCACGAGGAAGAGATTGAGACCAATCCTGGCCAACATGGTGAAACTGCGTCTTCACTAAAAATACAAAAATTACCTGGGCGTGGTGGCACACACCTGTAGTCCCAGCTACTCAGGAGGCTGAGTTAGGAGAATCGCTTGAACCTGGGAGGTGGAGGTTGCAGTGAGCCAAGATCGCACCACTGCACTCCAGGCTGGTGACAGAGCAAGACTCTATCTCAAAAATAAAATAAAATAAAATAAAATAAATACATGTATTAAATCCATTGCTTTAACATTTTGAAATTTATTTTGGTTTCTGTTCAACAAAACAAAACTACATTGGGATGGCATTAACAGAAGCTCGGAAAAACATTATGCACTGAAAAATACTTCTCATTAGACCGCAACAAGCTTTAAAAAAATAAAATTAAGTAATTAAGTTACAAAAAGCTGAAAATATAAAACATTGTGGAAACAGTAGCCATCTATTAACTGGGAAAATACAAAAGAAGAGAAACAATTTCAACTATTAATAATGTATCGAACATGAAGTCTGGTGAATTAAAGGAGTATCTATCAGAGGGTGAAGGGCTGGGCTTACCCACTGACGTACTATACAGCTCAGACCCAAACCCTTCACAAAGGAGACTCTTAAGTTTACATCTGACTTGCGGAACTAGCTGAATGGAGTCACTGTTAGCTCTGGAGATACTGTTAAATTAAACCTCAAAATCTCTCCCAAGGACTCTTGCTCAAGCAAGTCACACTAAACCCAACCTTTCTAACAGGGGTTTTCAGGAAATGGCCTGCAGAAGCACAGGGTCTGGTGCCTCACACAGCTTCCTCCACACTGCAAGTTCTCTAGTTCTCATCACGCCCACAGCATCTGGCATCAGGTTACCCTGTACAGTCAAGGGCCATAGAATTAACCAGCAGGGACATTCCAGAGGTTTAGAATTCTATCAGCACATGTGTCACTGGAAGCCATCATGGGGGTACCATGTCAGAGCATATGTAACTAGTTGTCAAGTCTTTCCCCGTTGTCTCAGCCTTTCTACAGACTGGCCTTCGAACTCCCCTGAGTCCGGAACTAGACTGTTTCAGCAACTCTATTCAGGGATCTGCAGCAGGAAAATTGCTTCCTCTATTAACATCTATGACTGAAGCACAGATTTGTCTAACAGAAATCACCCTTCACCCAAAAGCTGGGCACAGAAAGGGAAGCCCTTAGCTGACTATAGGAGGTGCCTCTTGTGGCTGCACGTGCTTCTTACACCCCCCAGCTTGAACGACGCCTCAGCCAGCTCACCCTCATCCACACAATCTCCAGGAAACATGCTTCAAACATTCTATCTTTGAAAAGACACCTTGCAGAAAATAAGTTTTCCTTTGCTGTGTGGTGTTTTCTTCAGTGCTTTTTTTTTTTTTTGAGCGGAGTCTCGCTCTATTGGCAGGCTGAAGTGCAGTGGCATGATCTCAGCTCAGTGCAACCTCCGGCTCCTGGATTCAAGCAATTCTCCTGCTTCAGTCTCCCTAGTAGCTAGGACTACAGGTGCACGCCACCACGCCCGGCTAATTTTTGTATTTTTATTAGAGACGAGGTTTCACCATGTTGGCCAGGATGGTCTCGATCTCTTGACCTCGTGATCCGCCCACCTCGGCCTCCCAAAGTGCTGGGATTACAGAGGTGAGCCACCGCGCCCTGCCTTTCTTCAGTGCAATTTCTAAAGAGAAATTTAAATCCTGTTGTATTCTTTCAACACAAGCAATGATACTTCTCAGAGTCTGCGCAAAAGCTCAGCTCTGTGGACTCCGTGACAAAATGTACTCGTCCACTGCCATCCCTCTTGGTTTCTGAAACCAACCTTTCTTCCTGCTCTCCTCTTCAAGAGCAAAACCCAACATGTATAAGGTCACAGCAAGTGGTAGCCAGGAAAAGCTGTGGGACCCCACATTTGAGTCACATCCATACGGCATGGAGAAAGAAAACGTATCTGCCAGAAGGAACTGAACTCTGGAAGTCCTAAGGAAGGTCACCATGCTCAGCAGACAGGAAAGCATTGCCAAGGGCTGTCCCTCAAGTGCTTAGTTTGCCTGGGGAGACCAGAAAGACTTCAGATCCTGACTGCCCTGGTTTGTTGAAGTTCTGAAAGGAGTGGCATGATGAAGAGCTAGTGGAGCTGAGGGAAGGAGTCGACAGCGTGGGGTGGGGTAGTGAGGAAGGCGTACGAGGAAACGAGCTGGGCCCTGAAGAAACAGGCAGATTGGGGAAGGCAGGAGAAAGAAGAGAAGGAAGAGAAACCTAACCAAAGAACCATGGGAAGCTGGAAAGTCGAGGGCACAGCCAGAATAAAGGCACAGATGGGCACCCCACAGGAGGGACCTTGGCCAGGTTGGGATGCAGAGAAAGACAGGCAGGAGGGTGTCAATCTATAGCATCCTGAACCCCAAAAAGTCTGTAACTGGATTCTCTAAGCCTCGAGCAGTTCAGACCAAAGCTTCAGACCAGGGCAAATATTTTGGAAAGATCAGTCTTTCCAAGATTGAACTTCTTTCCAAGAAGCTGCACAGGAAACCCAGTAAATGTGGATCTGAAAACAGAAAATCCAAGACAGAAGGAAAACGGGCTGGGGGTGGGCAACAAGAGAAGCAAGGAAAACGAAAAGACTGTAGCTAAGGATCTTTTATTTTTAAAAAAATGGATAGGACTTTGGTGATGAGAGAGAAAAAGGGCAAAAGTCTGCAGTTAGGAATTCAGGTGACTGAAGACTGACCTGGACAGCTGGAAGGGACAGGCTGATGGGCAGAAGAGAGAAATTCCTTTCTGTGACAACCAAGCTGAACTATTCGATACCAGCAGCACTGGGTTCTTTAGGTACTAAGCCAAGACAAAGACTTGGGAATCACTCACTCCAAGGATGAAGAATGGATGTGAATGGCTGAGGAGACAGTCAAAGGAATAGAGAGGCCTGGCTTTGAGGGCTTTTTTCCCACCAGCACAAGATAAGGCAAAGGACCATTTGTCAGAGACATCAAGAAAGGGGAATTTCCATTTGGATGGTCAACAGTGTCCAGTTCCATCAAGGACAAGACTAAGCTTTGAGAAAAAGCCATGGATTTGGTAATCTGATAACTGGTAACCTTTAGAAAAGCTTAGTTAAGGCCGGGCGCGGTGGCTCAAGCCTGTAATCCCAGCACTTTGGGAGGCCGAGACGGGCGGATCATGAGGTCAGGAGATCGAGACCATCCTGGCTAACACGGTGAAACCCCGTCTCTACTAAAAAAAATACAAAAAACTAGCCGGGCGAAGTGGCGGGTGCCTGTAGTCCCAGCTACTCGGGAGGCTGAGGCAGGAGAATGGCGTGAACCCGAGAGGAGGAGCTTGCAGTGAGCTGAGATCCGGCCACTGCACTCCAGCCTGGGTGACAGAGCAAGACTCCGTCTCAAAAAAAAAAAAAAAAAAAAAAGAAAAGCTTAGTTGACAGACAGAGACCGAAGTGAGTTGGTAAAAGTCATGAAGAGAATGAATGGCAACTTAAGGGAAGCAACATGCTGGAGAAGTTGAGTAGCAGGATGAATAACAAATAGGACAGTTGGGAACAGAAAAATCCAGGTGCATATGAAGGTGGAAGGAAAGGAGCTGGTATAGATGGGCACAATCAGAAAACACGAGGAGGGGAAAGGCAGGGATAAGGGAGGCAGGCAGGGAGAGAGAAGTGCAATAGCCACGGTCTTAGGGGATGCTAGAGGAGCCTAAAAGAAGATTCCTCAGGTTGGTGCAAAGTATTAGAAGACTGATGCATCAGTACAGAGAATGACCCAAGGGTAGGTCTTCATTCCTTACCTCCATAAAGTAGGCTACCTGCCAAGAATGAAAATGTCAACTCAAAGCTATGGGCTGTTTTAAGCAAGGTGGAAGATAATACAAGAAGCATGGTCCTTTCTTCAGACTTACTGCCTTGACAGCACAGAATCATCTTTTGTCCCTCATCTCCCAAGTTATTTGTACTTCCCTGAGATCAGCTCAAAAACAACTCTCTTTAGGCTGTCTACAAAGTGGAAGACCATGACTAGAAGAGATAAACCTTCAAACAATAGTGTGGTCTAAGACACTAACCTCACTTATCCCAGGGGAACCCACGGAATCTCTTCATTTGCATTAACTCCTGACATGGCATGGAAGAATAATTTTTAGCAAATACCCTTGGCATCTTATATCAGATTAAAGGACCATTAAATACACTGAGGTAAAAATGGGCAGAGAGTATAGTTAGTTTCTATTAATAAATCTAAGTCTATTTTGTCTGTTTTAGGCAACAAAGGCCAAATGGACTTTGTGGGAAATGTATCTCATAAAAGCCCTTTGGAAAAACTGCAGACCAAAACCAAAACCCTCCTTCATGTTTTCTCGCATGAAACATGAAGTTGCCCTATTTCAAAAAGTTCCTACTGAGTATGATTGTGTGAAAGATCACACTATTTCAAATCATATTTATTTTAAAAATCTGTGATGGGACAGTGGCCTATTAGGAAGCCCAAGTTCTGTTTTATGCTCGGCACAACCAAGTGGAAGCTGATTCACTTTGTTTCAAGTTACATAAAATAATCAGAAAATCTAGAAGATCTCATGCTAGACAGGTTAGACTTGCACCCAGAAAAGCATTTTTTTTTTAACCTGCTGTTTTGGTTTGCTGCTGAAGTCTTTGAAGAGAATTATGTATTCAAAGTAGCTCTTTGCCCATCGGCATTTCCCCATCTTCTATGTCTTCTGTAGGGCACATCCCCCACAAAGTAAGAGGCCTTAGTAGAAAAGCACTTCTACCTGCAGTTTTCCCCAGGTCTGCAGAGAGAAACAGTGAGAGTGCAATGCCACAATCAAGGGCCAACTTTCCTACAGAGCCCGGGCCCCAAGGGAGGGTGGTCAGCAGCGCAACCTGCCCAGACTGGGATATCCCTTTGGTCATAGCGGTGTTTCCACATGGCCCTCCACTCACACTCAGAGGACGAATGGATGGAAGCCACCAGCATAAATAAAGGGAACACAGAAGAACAATGTCACCAAAGTGCAGGTGCAAACCCCAAAGCAACCCCCTACCTCTGCCAGCCCAGACTTGCCACTAAATCCTAGAGGAGGGTGTCTCTTAGGTCACAGTACGTTTTTCTTCATTTCTTTTGATTTAGAAACAAATCAGCAGGGAGGACAAGGTTCTCAAGGACAAAAAATTCAAAGCTGAAACAAGAGCAGCACAATCCATTGGTGACGTTCATCTTTTTCCAGAGGAATATACCATTCTGTTATGACTTTGGGGAGGAAAAAAAGATCTTTTAGGAGGTGCAGGGAACACATTCAGAATTAAGACATACTGACCCACCATCACAGAAACAGCAATTAATTAAAATAGCACACAAAATGATTTTTAAAGTTTGAAATGAAACATAACACTAGAAAGATATACACTTGGAGAGATAGGAATCCTGGCTTCTGCCTCATACTGTTCTGTATTGTTGTGAATTATTTACATGTGTTTTTTGTTTTTGTTTTTGTTTTGTTTTGTTTTTGAGACGGAGTCTTGCTCTGTCGCCCAGGCTGGAGTGCAGTGGCACGATCTTGGCTCACTGCAACCTCTGCCTCTGAAGTTCAAGCGATTCCCCCACCTTGGCCTCCTCAGTAGTAGCTGGGATTACCACGCCCAGCTAATTTTTGTATTTTTAGTAGAGATGGAGTTTCATCACGTTGGCCAGACTGATCTCGAACTCCTGACCTCAGGTGATCTGCCTGCCTCAGCCTCCCAAACTGTTGGGATTACAGGCACGAACCACTGTGCCCAGCCCCATGTGTATTTTTTTAAAAATCACAAGCTGGGCATGGTGGCTCACGCCTGTAATCCCAGCACTCTGGGAGGCTGAGGTGGGTGGATCACTTGAGGTCAGGAGTTCAAGACCAGCCTGGCCAAAAGGGTGAAACCCCGTCTCTACTAAAAATCTAAAAATTAGCTGGGCGTGGTGGTGGGTGCCCGTAATCCCAGCTACTTGGGAGGCTGAGGCGGGAGAATTGCTTGAACCTGGGTGGTGGAGGTTGCAGTAAGCCAAGATTAAGCCACTGCACTCCAGCCTGGACAACAGAGTGAAACTCTGTCTCAAAAACAAACAAACAAATATCATAAAAAGGGTAAATCCTTAAAGTCAATTATCTGAAAAGGTAGTAGTCCAGAGCTAAATTGTAAAGCTGGCCTACTGGACTAGTTAGCAAAGATGTTGTGAGCTCAGTGGCTCGTTCTGTAGCTAATATTGAGTTGTACAAGAGAATCATGTTCCCTGCAGGAAGTTTGGGAACAATTCATATTTGGGCCACCAATGGTTCTTTGCCAATGTCCTGCTTGTTGCTATGCTGAAACCAGAAGGAAGGGTGCACACTGGTAGCAACGCAGTAGAGTACACTCTTCCTACTTAGGTTGTTTTTAGAAAGACCCTTGCTCAGCTCTGCTGCCATGGGGTGTGTTGAGGGAAGTCAGGGACCCCAAACGGAGGGACCGGCTAGAGCCACAGCAGAGGAACATAAATTGTGAAGATTTCATGGACATTTATCACTTCCCTAGTAATATTCTTATAATTTCTTACGCCTGTCTTACTTTAATCTCTTAATCCTGTTATCTTAGGAAGCTGAGGATGTATGTCACCTCAGGACCCTGTGATGATTGCGTTAACTGTACAAACTGATTGTAAAACGTGTATATTTGAACATGAAATCTGATTGTAAAACATCGGTGTTTTAACAATATGAAATCAGTGCACCTTGAAAAAGAACAGAACAGCAGCAATTTTCAGGAAACAAGGGAAGGCAACCATAAGGTCTGACTGTCTGTGGGGTTGGGCAGAATACAGACATATTTTTCTTCTTGCAGAGAGCCTATAAATGGATGTGCAAGTAGGAGAGATATTGCTAAATTCTTCTCCTAGCAAGGAATATTAAATATTAAGACCCTAGGAAAAGAACTGCATTTCTGGAGGGAGGTCTATAAACGGCTGCTCTGGGAGTGTCTGTCTTATGCAGTTAAGATAAGGACTGAAATACGCCCTGGTCTCCTGCAGTACCCTCAGGTTTATTAGGGTAGGGAAAAAAATCCCACCCCGGTAAACTTGAGGTCAGACCTGTTCTCTACTCTCGAACTCTGTTTTCTGTTGTTTAAGATGTTTATCAAGACAATATGTGCATAGCTGAACACAGAACCTTATCAGTAATTCTAATTTTGCCCTTTGCCTTGTGATTTTTGCTTTGCCCTTTGCCTTGTGATCTTTATTGCCCTTTGAGGCATGTGATCTTTGTGACCTACTCCCTGTTCATACACCCCCTCCCCTTCTGAAATCTCTAATAAAAACTTGCTGGTTTTGCAGCTCAGGGGGACATCACGGTCCTGCCAATATATGATGTCACCCCCAGAGGCCCAGCTGTAAAATTCTTCTCTTTGTATTCTTTCTCTTTATTTCTCAGACCAGCCGACACTTAGGAAAAATAGAAAGAACCTACGTTTAAATACTGGGAGCAGGGGTTCCCCCAATAGGGGTGGAAGGAGGGCTTATCTGACAGAGGAATCGATTGGCTGTACTCAGGAACTCCAGCCCACAGTGCTTAAGCCAGGCTGATGTGGGGAGTTGGAGGCCTATGTGCTTCTGGGCTTCTGTTTTCAGGGAGCGTAGTCTAGTGCTTTACCACATAAAGTGTGGATCCAGTGGCATTTGGTTTCACCTGAGAACTTCCTAAGAATGTAGACATAGGCTGGGCATGGTGGCTCATGCCTGTAATCCCAGCACTTTGGGAGGTTGAGGCAGGTGGATCACCTGAGGTTGGGAGTTCAAGACCAGCCTGACCAACATGGAGAAACCCCATCTCTACCAAAAATACAAAATTAGCTGGGCATGGTGGTGGCACTTGTAATCCTAGCTACTTGGGAGGCTGAAGCAGGAGAATAGCTTGAACCCAGGAAGCAGAGGTTGCAGTGAGCCGAGATTGCACCACTGTACTCCAGCCTGGGCAACAAGAGCGAAACTCTGTCTCCAAAAAAAAGAAGAATGTAGAAATATAGGCTCCACTCCACATCAAATGAATCAGACAATGCTTTTTATCAAAATTCTCCAAGGTGATTCAAATGCCTATTAAAGTTTATGGAGTGCTGGTAGAATGCAGAAAGCTCAAGACTGGGAGACCAGGGAGTTACTATCAGGTCCTGATTTTGCCACTAACTTGCAATAGAAACTTAGCGGAAAAAAAAATGAGTGTTTCTATGCGGGCCTATTACCTCATCTGTCAAGGGAGGGAGCTGCTGTAGAGTATTCGAAGGTCTCTTCTAGCTCTAACGTCAGAGATATGTGTATCTAGATGTTTCTAGTTTGTTGTCTAAAAAGGGCGAATGCAACAGCAACAGCACCCCCAGAATCGGCCACTGCTGCCATGGCAAACGCAAGCCCACTACTGGGTCCATCTAACGTTAACTATCCCTCCCGTGGACCTGGCTCCTCCTTCCTTACCTTCTGGTCCAAACGTTGGTAGTCACTGGCCTTTGGCCGCCGGGTGACTTTAGATCTTTTTCCTTCCAGGACAAAAGCAATGATCTGAGGAAAAGAAAAAGAAAATGATTAACAGGTAATGACATAGCTCAGTCTCTGAAATCAGAGGCAGTCACCTGGTAGCATATTTGTTAATGACCCTGACTGTAGAAAGAGCAGTACACTCACAGAGGTCTATTTAAACTTTAACCAGTTTAAGAAAGACAGAGCCTAACTACATCAGAATCTTTTGTATTGCTCAATAGGAAATAATAAATAGAAGGCTGTCTGAGTTCTAGCGTGTGGGAGGAAGTCTGTATGATTCATTCAAAGGTACACAAGTCAAAGATCTATCAACTCCTTCCTAGAGATATCTACAGTAAGACATTCCTTTAAAAATAATCATAATCAGAATTTCCTATCTACAAATGTACTCTTTCACCCCACATTGCTACATCAACTATACTCTCTGTCACTCTCATTTCATGACCAAAGTTACCCTGCATAATGGACACTTGGACATAGAATAAGAAATGCACTTTTTTGGCCGGGCATGGTGGCTCAAGCCTGTAATCCCAGCACTTTGGGAGGCCGAGATGGGCGGATCACAAGGTTAGGAGATCGAGACCATCCTGGCTGACAAGGTGAAACCCCATCTCTACTTAAAAATACAAAAAAAACTAGCCAGGCGTGGTGGCGGGCACCTGTAGTCCCAGCTACTTGGGAGGCTGAGGCAGGAGAATGGCGTAAACCTGGGAGGCGGAGCTTGCAGTGAGCTGAGATCCTGCCACTGCACTCCAGCCTGGGTAACAGAGCGAGACTCTGTCTCAAAAAAAAAAAAAAAGAAATGCACTTTTTTTTCTTTGAGGACAGGTCTCACTCTGTCACCCAGGCTGGAGTGCAATAGCGTGACCATGGCTCACTGAAGCCTCGACCTCCAACAGTCAAGCCATCCTCCCACTTCAGCCTCCAGACTAGCTGGGCCCACACACGTCCACCACCACATCTGGCTAATTTTTTTTTTTTTTGTATGTAGAGACGAGGTCTTGCTTTGTTGGCCAGGCTGGTCTCAAACTCCTGGGCTCAAGCAATCCTCCCGCTTCAGCCTCCCAAAGTGCTGGGATTACAGGCATGAGCCACTGCACCCAGCCAGGAATGCACATTTTTACTAAAGGTCTTCCCCTCTATTCTTTCTAGCCACAGGCCTCATGGCCAGAAATGGACTCTCCAATTTTAAGCAGGTTACAAAAACTAGCTTCTAAATTTTGGGGGCTCAATATGAAATGCAATCATTTTGTCATTAGAGTGGTTGCTAATAAACAGACCAAACCCTGCTGAAAAAGTCACAGATGTACGTGTCTGTGCAATTTCTGGGCTTTCTTCTAATTATTATTAATTGCAGAAGTCCCTGGGCTCCTTGTTGCTGGTATTGAAGATGCAGTAATTGAAACTATTCTTTGTGCCACTGATGGAAAACAGAATGTTGGGAAAGGAAACTAGAAATGATATGTCGTCTCAAGAATGGAAATAGGATGGAAGGTACGTGCTTTAACTGTCAAGTACTCAGATCCTCTGAGGCTGTGAAGGGCCCAAGTGCAAAGTTATGGGAGGAGATTCCACATCAGGTCAGATCCTAATAATGGCCTAACTTGGATCCTAACGCAGTAGCAGAGGACACTCAAAGTAAATAGATCACAGGATGAAAACACGATTCACAAAACAAGAGTAAAAAGGCCTAATGGGGCCGGAGGAGAAAAACTGAAGTTTGTTTTAAAGTCCCCAGTGCTCACGGGCATCCAGTGATAGGATACCCACCCAAACCCAAGCTTCCAGGGTGCTGGAAACCCCACTCCCCTCCCGAAGGCCGCTCTAGACCTACCTTCCGCTTGTTGTGATGAGCGATATAGAGGACTGCCACAAGAATGGCTGCAGTCACCAGATATGCAAAGAAGTGGCTGCTCTCCGCGCTGGCATTTCCAGAACTCTCCCCATGACGGTCATCCTTCTCGCTACCCCTGGAATCCAAAAGTGTCCCTTCACGGTTTTCACTGGAGGCAGAACCGGACATCTTTTCTTTCTCTTCTTTGGGCGGTGAGCCCTCCTCGGGTCCTGTATCATCATCTTCAGCCTCTTTGGGCTCCACATCCTCAGTAGGCTCTGAAGACTTAACTTCCTCCTGCGGGGAAGAAATGAGGTCAGTGTCCTCCCCAGATTCGGTTTTGAAAGCATGAGGAGAAAGCTTCCCTTTGTCAGCTAACTGGTTTGTGTCAGCCTTGGGGAGCTCCTTGTTATCAGAAGGGTTGGAGACGGGCTTGGAATGGTCTTTCCTGGAAGGCTGCTCTGGAACCACCTTGCTAGGGCCGTCTTTTGGGGTCTGCTCCTCCGCATCTGACTTGCTAGACCCGTCTATTGGGCCCTGCTCCTCTGCACCGGACTTGTTAGCGGCGTCTTTTGGAGTCTGCTTCTCCGCACCTGACTTGTTAGGGACGTCTTTTGGGATCTGATCCTCCGCACCCGACTTGCTAGAGCCGTCGGCACCCGACTTATTAGGGACGTCTTTTGTGGTTGGCGCCTCCGCACCCGATTTGCTAGTGCTGTCTTTCGTGGTCTGCGCCTCCGAACCCGACTTGCTAGGGCTGTCTTTTTGGGTCTTTGCCTCCGCACCCGACTTGCTGGAGCTGTCTTTTGTGATCTGAGCCTCCGAACCTGACTTGCTAGAGCTGTCTTTTTGGGTCTTTGCCTCCGCACCCGACTTGTTGGGGTTGTCTTCTGGGGTCTGCGCCTCCGCACCCGACTTGCTAGGGCTGTCTTTTGAAGTCTGGGGCCCTGGATCCGACCTCCTAGGGCTGTCTACTGAAGTGTGCGGCTCCGGATCCGACTTGGTAGAGCCTCCAGGCCGTTGGCTCAAGGTGGGGTAAGTAGAGACGTATTCTGTAGAAGGCCGAACTCCAGCTTCTTCTTTCTTGGCACTTCTGGTGTCCGAGAGCGGCGCGGCTCCTAAAATAGAAAAACGAGTTAGCACCAGAGAAGGGCAGGCCGGAAGAAGGAACTCCTCAGAGCTGGAAGATATTGGGAGCAGCGGGGAAACAGGGATTGGGGGGTGGGGCGGGAGATGATGGCGAGCGGAGAGGTGGGTCGGGCAGGGAAGAAGCGAGCCTAGAAGTTACCTGCCCAGGTGAGAATGGGGGACCTGGGGGCAAGAGTGGGATGCGGGATAGAGGGTCTTACCAGCCGCTGCGACGCTCAGGAGGACTAACGCAACCACGAACCTCATCCTGCTCGAATAGCGCTTCCGCCCTCTAACGCTCTCGCGAGATCCGCGCGCGGGGCCCCTCTCCAGTCCCGCCCCTGCTGCGCGCGTCTTTCCGTCTCCGGCTTCCGCCAAGACAAAGGGCGAGATTTGCCGGGGCCGTCGCTGCTGGTGTCTGCGCTCGCCTTCCGCTGCGGTGGTTACGGTCGCTGAGAGGAAGGTGAGCCTCTTCTTCCTGGTTTCTCGTCTCTACCACAGCCGCAACAGACCGGCCCTCCGTTTTTCGTCCTCTCCGCTGCGTACTTCCGAGACCTTACAGGCAGAGCTGGAGCTCCCTGGCCTCTCGCACTGGCCGCGGAAGTGAGGTCGCTAGGGGCAGGCGCCTCTTGGCCACCACCATCCTGTGCTTGCGTTTCTATGCTCTGCTTTTTTCGTGTTTCCCTCTTGGTAGTATACAAACATGCGGTGCTCTGGTCTCTCCCATGTGGGAACAAATCCATCCGATCACCTACAAAGCGTTGCCTTCGCATCCCGGCCCTCCTCCTTCCCGACTCCACAGAGACGGTGTTCTCCGAGGTCGCCAAGCATCTTTTCTAAAAAGTGCAGCCTTTTTCTGGTCGTAAAAGTACAGAAGCAGAAAACAAAGCCTGACTGCCACCCTTCCGGGATAATCACTATTAATGTTTTAGTGTATTGTCTGCCCTCTAAACATTTAATGTTTTTGAATAGATAATACAGTATAATGTTTCAGAAATGAGAACCAGATTTTAAAGTAAATAGACCTTTCTTAGAAGAGTCTTCCTACTCCTCCACAGGTTACCGCTTACATTAGTTTATTATGTTTCCATTTAGTTTTGTAAAAAAAAAAAAAAAAAAAAAAAAAAAAAAGGACACTTTCCCTTCTTAATTAGTGTATTTCTCTTCTCTTCTATGCAGATTTATTTTCTCGGCATATTGGGATAATCAGGTAAATGGTTTTGTATCCCACCGTTTACAGTTACTGTTATGTTTATACATTAAATGTTTGAAATCACTTTATGAACGATTGCCAGGCTTGGTGCTTAGGAGACAGTGATTTAAGAAATGATAGGTCTTAAATGAGATTACATCAAGTTAAAAAGCTTCTGCACAGCAAAGGAAACAGTGAAGAAACAACCTGCATAATGGGAGAACTATTCGCAAGCTATCCATCTGACAAGGGATTAATAACTAGAATATATAAGAAACTCAAGGAAAAAAATATAATTAAAAAATGGGCACCAGCCAGGGCAACATGGTGAAACCCTGTGTCTACCAAAAATACAAAAAATTAGCCGGGCATGGTGGCCTGTGCATGTAATCCCAGCTACTCAGAAGGCTAAGGATGGGAGGATTATTTGAGCCTAGGAGGCGGAGATTGCAGTGAGTGAGCCAAAATCTTATCACTGCACTCCAGCCTAGGCAACCATCTCAAAAAATCAAAAAGAAAAAAATGGGCAAGAGACCTGCTGAATAGACATATCTCAAAAGATGACATACAAATGGCCAACAAATAAATGGTATGTGAAAAAATGCTCACTATCAGTAATCATCAGGGAAATGCAAATCCAAACCACAATGAGAGATCATCTTAGCCCCAGTTAGAATGGCTGTTATCAAAAGAAAAAAAAAGTACATAATGGTGACAACGATGAGAAGAAAAGGGAATGCTCATATCCTGTTGGTGGGAATGTAGATTAGTACAGCCATTATGGAAAACAGTATTGGCAGGGCATGCAGGCTCATACGTGTAGTCCCAGCACCTTGGGAGGCTGAGGCAGGCAGATGAGTTGAGCCCAGGAGTTCGAGATCAGCCTGGGCAAAGTATCAAGACTCCTTCTCTATAAAAAAATAAAAGAAAACAGCACAGAGTTTCTCAGAAACTAAAAATAGAACTACCATATGATCCAGTATTCCCACTGCTGGGTATGTATCCAAAAGAAAGGAAATAAGTATATCAAAGAGATAAATACTTTTGTAATTCCAGCACTTTGGGAGGCTGAGGCAGGAGGATCGTGTGAGCCCAGAAGTTCCAGACCAGACTGGGCAACATGGCAAGACCCCATCTCTTGCTCTCTTTTTTTTTTTTTTTTGAGACAGTCTTACTCTGTCACCCAGGCTTGAGTGCAGTGGCACGATTTCAGCTCACTGCAATCTCCATCTCCTGGGCTCTAGTGATCTCTCACCTCAGCCTTCCAAGTAGCTGAGCCTAGTGGATCTCATGAAAGTAGAGGTGGCTACCAGAGGCTGGGAGGGGATGAGGAGAAGGAAGATGAAGAGAAGTTGGTTAATGGGTACAAAAATACAGATACATAAAAAGAGTAAGTATGTTCTGTAGTCAATACAGTAGGAAAATTATGGTTAACAATAACATTGTATATTTCAAAAGAGAAGAATTGTAATGTTCCCAATACAAATAATAAATATTTGAGGTGATAGATATCCCAGTTACTCTGATTTAGTCATTAAATATTGTATACCTGTATAAAAATACCACATGTACCCCATAAATATGTACAACTATATAAAAAAAAATTTTTTTGAGACAGAGTTTTGCTCTTGTTGCCCAGGCTGGAGTGCAATGGCACGTTCAGCACAACCTCTGCCTCCCAGGTTCAAGTGATTCTCCTGCCTCAGCTTCCCGAGTAACTGGGACTACAGGCATGCACCAGCACACCCAGCTAATTTTGTATTTTTAGTAGAGACAGGATTTCTCCACGTTGGTCAGGCTGGTCTTGAACTCCTGACCTCAGGTGATCCACCCTCTTCAGCATCCCAAAACGCTGGGATTACAGGTGTGAGCCACCGCGCCCAACCCTATATCAAGTTTTTAAGGTAGGTATTAACTTCATGGAGCATGCAATCTTTTGGGATACATAAATATTAAATATCTACACAAACGTGTGCGTGCATGCACATTCCAAGAACTGCCAGAAAGAAAAGTACAGAAACTATGAGCTCATTTGAGGAAGGGACCCTTAAGCTGAGGACTGAAGGTTGTAGCTGTGTCCCAGGTGAAGAGGAAAGGAAGAGGAGGATGAGCTTTCCTGGCTGAGTGTACAGCATGTATTAGGTTGGTGCAAAATCAATTGCGTTCTGGCCGTTTGACAAAAACAGCAATTACTTTTGCACCAACCTTATACAATGGTCTGCAGACAGGTGGGAACCTGGTATTTTGTGTAAGTCTAAAGACTACAGTTGTCAGATAATAGAGAAGAAGGAGAAGGGTAGGAAAGAGGCTGGAACAGAGCCAGATTGAACAAATGATCTGAGAATTGTCTAGAACATGAATCTACTAAGCACAAAAAGTACAACAGAAAATATGCCAGTTAACTTTGTGGGTTTTGTTTTGTTTTGTTTTGAGATGGAGTCTCCCTCTGTTGCCCAGGCTGGAGTGCAGTGGTGTGATCTCAGCTCACTGCGGCCTCCGCCTTCCGGGTTCAAACGATTCTTCCGCCTCAGCCTACTGCCTAGCTGAGATTACAGGCACCCACCACCACGCCTGGCTAATTTTTGTATTTTTAGTAGAGACAGGGTTTCACCATGTTGGCCAGGCTGGTCTCAAACACCTGGCCTCAAGTGATCCACCCACCTCGGCCTCCCAAAGTGCTGAGATTACAGGCATGAGCCACTGCGCCCGGCCATATGCCAGTTAACTTTGATTGAAATGTAAATTAGTCCCACTCCTGCCAGAAAGAACTACAGCTGCCAGGGGAAATAACTCCTCTGTAGTCTACTGAGTACAGTATTTGGCTTACATGATGTGCAGTTCTAGTCAATTAGAATTCTTCAGAATTTCAAGGAATAGTACATGTAGTGGCATATAATTTTCAGGAACAAGTGCTTTATTTTTATTTTATTATTATTTTTTGAGACAGAGTCTCATTCTAAAAAATACCCAGGCTGGATATTTTTTAATTTAAAAAACAATTAATATGTTCTCAGTATGTTTCTGTGTCGAAGAAAATGTCTGTCACACATACACTCATTACTGAAGAGAAAAGAAGAATTACAGGAAGTGAGAAATCTTTTGCCAAACTATTTCAGAACCTTGACTCTACTTTGGCTGAAAGAAATGAATTGGTAAATTAATTTGTCTCTAAAAGAAAACTCTGGCCAGGTGCAGTGACTCTTGCCTGTAATCCCAGCACTTTGGTTGGGAGGCTAAGGCTGGCTGTTTGAGCCCAGGAGTTCAAGACCACCCTGGGCAACGTGGTGAAACCTCGTCTTTACAAATAATTTTAAAAATTAGCTGGGCATGGTGTGCACCTACAGTCCCAGGAGCACTGAGATGGGAGAATTGCTTGAGCGTCGTAGGTGGAGGCTGTGGTGAGCTGTGATCAGGTCACTGCACTCCAGCCTTGGCAACAAAGTGAGACTCTGTCCTAAAAAATGAAAAGAAAAAAAGAAAGAAAGAAAGAAAAGATTAAATTCTGGCTGGGTGGGGTTGCTCAAGCCTGTAATTCCAGCACTTTGGGAGGCTGAGGCAGGCAGATCATTTGAGATCAAGAGTTCGAGACCAGCATGACCTACATGGTGAAACCCTGTCTCTACTAAAAATACAAAAAAAGTTAGCTGGGCATGGTGGTGCATGCCTGTAATCTCAGCTACTTGGGAGGCTGAGGCAGGAGAATCACTTGAACTTGGGAGGCAGAGGTTGCAGTGAGCTGTACCACTGCACTCCAGCTTAGGCAACAGAGCAAGACTCTCTCAAAAAAAAAAAAAGGAAAAGAAAATTATTTCTATCTCCTCTAAATAAATGTCTGACTAACATTTAAAGATACTGGCTTATCAAGGGTATGTGTGTCTGGTGAGGGAACAGTAAATTATTAAGCCTGACCTGGTGTCCAAATTACTAGACAATAGAGGAAAGGAGTCCAAATCATGCAGAACTCATGGGCCATATCCAGTGTTTTATATTTTATCTTAACAATAATGATATTGCTAGAGTTTTAAGTAGGGGAAAAATAGAATTGGGATTTTTTAAAGACAGTCAAATTTAGCAATGGGGTGTTATATATTAACACCAAGTGTAGTGATACTAATGTTAATAAGTTGTGATAACCCAGTACCATCACACCAGCTGAGGGTGGGGAGTTTTTGTTGTTTCAATTTATTTTTTATTTTATTTTATTTTTGTTTTTGAGACAGAGTCTCACTCTGTCGCCCAGGCAGGAGTGCAATGGCACAATCTCGGCTCACTGCAACCTCCGCCTCCCGGGTTCAAGCAATTCTCCTGTTTCAGCCTCCCAAGTAGCTGGTATTACAGGCGCCCACCACCACACCCAGCTAATTTTTGTATTTTAGTAGAGGCAGGGTTTCACCATGTTGGCCAAACTGGTCTTAAACTCCTAACCTCAAGTGATCCGCCCACCTTGGCCTCCCAGAGTGTTGGGATTACAGGCGTGAGCCACCGGGCTCAGCCAAATTTTTAAATATTACTCTGGTTGTATCGTGAAGAACTTGAGTGGGGAGGGAGGAGTGAATTTAAGAGTTAAGAGACTAATGCAATAGTTCAAGTAGGACTAGTGTAGGGACAGTGAGAATGGAGGGAAGTAATTGGACTCAAGATAAATCTGAAGGTAATACTAACAGGCCTTGAAGATGGGCTGGGTGTGGGGGAAAGGAGTGATGGTGAGGAAGGTGTGGAGGTGTCCTTTCCCTGAGGGAAGGAACACTAATGGAGAAGCAAGTCTGATGGGGGTGGGACATATAAAATGAATTTGCTTATGGTTAATTGCTTCTGTGTAGTTTGGACCATGAGACAGCCGGGTGAAAATATCTAGTTGGAAATGTGATCATGGAGTTCAAAGGTAAGTATAGGAACAATTTTTCTAACTAAATATTGTTCAAAACAGGATTGTTAATGGTTTCATAAAAAGTAATCTATTAGTTTATCGTAATTGTGACAGTTCTCTTACTATTGGACATCTGTATTATTTTTAGTTTTCTATTGTTAGTAACTATTGTTAAGTACTGGTTAGGTGCCTTTTAAGATAAGATAAACCCTCAGAAAGATTAAGTAGGCCTGGTAGAGTGGCTCATGCCTGTAATCCCAGCACTTTGGGAAGCCAAGAGGATCCCTTGAAGCCAGGAGTTTGAGACCAGCCTGGTCAACAAATTGAGACCCTGTCTCTATAAAAAAATTTAAAAATTAGTCTGGCTTGAGACCAGGAGTTGGAGATTACAGTGAGCTATGATCTCTGCATCCCAGCCTGAGTGACTGAGTGAGAACCAATCTCTGAAGAAAAGAAAGAAAGAAATAAAGATTAAGCAATTCTATTATTTTGCCAAAGCTTTGATAGCAGTGAGTATTATTAATCTGCCAAATAGATAGGAAAAACATAGTCCTTAAGTGTTATTCTTTAATACTTATTGCACAAATAATTTACATGACCTTGGACGATTTAATTACTTTAAATATTTGTTTCTTTATCGTTATTATTATTGTGGTGAGACAGGGTCTCGCTCTGACGCCCAGGCTGGAGTGCAATGGTGTGATCTTGGCACACTGCAACCTCTATGTCCTGGATTTGAGCAGTTCTCGTGCTTCAGCCTCCTGAGTAGCTGGGACTACCAGTGTGTGCCACCATACCCAGCTAATTTTTATATTTTTAGTAGAGACAGGGTTTCACCATGTTGGCCAGGCTGGTCTTAAACTCCTGACCTCAAGTGATCCGCCCACCTTGGCCTCCCTAAGTACTGAGATTACAGATGCATGCCACCACACCCAGCCTATTTCTTCTTTATGAAATGGAAATTAAAATGTTAAGAATTAGATGATTCATGTAAAATGTAGTGTTTAACACTATATGTAGCATATAATGCTCTAAAATTATTATTGTAGTATGTTCATTATAGAAAAATTATAAAACAAAGATAAACCAAAGTAAGAAAGATGTTTCTCTTTTTTTTCCCCCTTTTTTTTTGAGACCGACCATAGCTCACTGCAGCCTTGACCTCCCAGGCTCAAGTAATCCTCCCACCTCAGCCTCCCAAGTAGCTGGGACTACAGGTGCACGCCACCACACCTAGCTAATTTTTAAACTTTTTGTAGAGACAGGCTGTTGCCCAGGCTGGTCTTGAACTATGTTGCCTAGGCTGGTTTTGAACTCCTGGGCTCAAGCAATCCTCCCACCTCAGCCTCCCAAAGTGCTGCAAATACACATATGAGCCACCATACCTGGCCAGAAAAATATTCTTTTTTTTTTTTTTTTTTTTTTTTTTTTTTTTTTTTTTTTTTTTGGGG